>NW_026015894.1:0-12037 GCF_020379485.1 Brassica napus | reverse complement strand
TGTTGAGATGAGGTGATGAGGAGTGGATACATTGATAGAGGAAGAGTATTGGGGTGGTCAGTAAGTTTGGGATTTACCACAGTAACTTTAAAGTTACTGTGGTAACTAAGTGAAAGGAAGAGAAGTTACCAGGATGGGTTAAATTGGAGTCTAACTGATGTTAATCCTCTCTTATCTTAAGAAGGACGTGGGAAGAGGATAAGGAAGGGATAAGGGCTTACTTTGACAGCCTGTATGATGCTGGAAAGGAGAGGATGCTTTTTACTAGTGCAAGCATGTGAGAAAGCACAGCCAAGTGATTCAAAAGGAGTTCCAGCCTGTCCATTGACTCCACATGCTTATACATTTCGAAAACCCTTGTTGCTCTCTCTATTAATACTTGTAAACCTCATCAGATATTAATTAATGGAGTTTTTGAGTCTCTCTCTCTCTATTCTTTAAAATCTCTTAATCTCTTTAATATCTTGATCTGATTATCTCTGATTGTTTGAATCATACTCTTAAAACACAAAAGTGTTTATGGTATCAGAGCCAGGTTGTTCAAACAGGGGAGAGTGTGATTTCGTTTTTCATAAAAATCTGAGTGTTCTTGAGTGTTCTTGAGTGTTCTTGGTGTTCTTGAGTTCTGGTCTTTATTATCTGAGTGGTGTGAGATATTCTGATGGATTCAAACTATCTCAACATGGAAATGAAGCACAGATCTAGTACAACCATGGAGCTTGAAGAAGAGAGAGATGGCGATGCGATTGGTCAAGATGGGCAAAGAGAGCTTTGGAAAGCTGTGGGTTATGGAGTAGTCATGGAAAGGGGAAACCTTTCATGGAAATGGCTACTGAAGAAGGTCAGACAAGAGGTCTGAAGCTGGGAAATGAAGTTGTTCAAGGAAACACTACAAGGAGTGAGATTGAAGCAACTTTAGGCAAGTCCAAGCTTGTGAGAGTCATTGAGGACAGAGGGGTGATCCGCGGCTTGAGACAAGGAAAGGATGAGTGTTATCAGCTTGTGGGAAGGCTGAGAGAAGTATGGTCAGAGCTAGATGTGGTGAAGACACACACATCAAATCCGAGATGTTGTCAAGAAAGGAGGAAGCAAGATGTGATCTTCAGCTTCCTTATGGAAGAGGTATGTGAGCTTGTTAAATATACATATGATGTGTGGGAAATAAACAGGAAGCCAGAAAGATGGAAGGGAGGTACAAGCTGTAAGAGGGGAAGGTTGAGAAAACTTTCTAAGGAGTGGTTAATGAAGAGAAGAGCATGGAGAAAGGATAGCGAGTCTGAGCACTTAAGTGACAGGATGAGTGTAATCTTGAAGAGAATCAAGGATGTACTTCAGCAGATGGTTATAGGAGAGTGTTCATACTCAGCTTACATGGGAGAGACAGTAGGAGACAGTGCGGACATGAGAGGAATGGATACCAAGAGGGCAGATGAGTTTGTGACAAAGAAGGAATGGGATGAGTTGGTTAAGCATGTGTATGCTTTGGCTACGACCCGGAGTCTGGGTGCTCCTGCCAAAGCATCCACATCTAAACCCATCATCATTGATTCTGGAGCAACACACCACATGATCAGTGACAAGAGACTAATCAGTGAGGTTAAAGCAGCAACAGGGAGTGTCATGATAGCCAATGGTACCAGGATCCCAATAGAAGGAGTGGGAAACCTCAAGCTGTTTGAGAAGAACTCCACTGCCTTCTACCTACCTCAGTTTACATCCAATCTAATCTCAGTTAAGAAGGCTACAGTTGATCTGGATTGTCAAGTGGTTTTCAGACCAAATGAAGTTGAGTTCCAGGATTTAAAGACTGGAAGAGTTATTGGCAGAGGAGACAGCAAGCATCAGCTCTATCATCTCCAAACAACTGAGGCGCCTAGTCTTGTGGAGTCTGTGTGTGTTTAAGCAGCACAACGGATAGATGTGATAATCTCACATGGCATGCAAGGCTGGGACATCCTCATGCCAAGGCAATTGAACTGATTCTACCAAGTATGGCGTTCAATCACTTGGAGTGTGAAGCCTGTATACTTGGAAAGCACTGTAGGACGGTCTTCCCAACATCAGAGACCAGATATGAGAATTGCTTTGATCTGGTGCATTCAGACGTGTGGACAGCTCCCTGTATGTCTAGAGACAGCCATAAGTACTTTGTGACCTTCATTGATGAGAAGTCCAAGTACACATGGATCACCATGATTCCCTCCAAAGACAGAGTCCTGGAAGCCTTCATGAACTTCCAAGCATATGTTACTAACCAGTACAATGCCACTGTGAAGATTCTGAGGTCTGATAATGGAGGAGAATACACTAGCAATGCTTTCAAGAGTCATCTTGCAAAGCATGGGATTGTGCAACAAACTAGCTGTCCTTACACACCACAACAAAATGGGGTGGCTGAGAGGAAGAACAGACATTTGATGGAGGTTGCGAGATCAATAATGTTCCACATGAATGTCCCTAAGAAGTTTTTGTGGAGTGATGCTGTTCAGACTGCTTGCTATCTCATCAATAGAGTGCCAACACGTGTCTTGAAGAAACTGTCTCCCTTTGAAGTATTAAACAAGGCCAAGCCACACATAGATCATTTGAGAGTCTTTGGGTGCTTATGTTATGTGATGATTCCCGGAGAAAGAAGGAACAAGCTAGAAGCAAAGAGTACTAAAGCTATGTTCATTGGGTACTCAATCACTCAGAAAGGGTACAAGTGCTATGATCCAGCAACCAGGAGAGTGTTGGTGTCTAGAGATGTTAAGTTCATAGAGACCAAGGGGTATTATGAAGAAAAGAATTGGAAAGACTTGGAAGATCTGTCTCAAGAACCAAGAAACATGGCAGAGAATCTGAGGAACATATTGGAAAGGCTTGGGGTAAACATGTCCCATGATAAGGTTAGAGAACCTGAAAGAACAACTCTCCTTGATCATGAGGGGGGAAATGAGTCTGAATCAGGAGTGCAAGAGCAGCACCAAGGGGATTCAGGTCATCATGATCAAGTGGTGACACAAGAAGTAGAGAATTTTCCTCAGGTCAGTGTGGATGAGCAAGGAGAGGTTCATGATCAAGAGGAGGTGAGTGAGACAGAACCAGAGGGTCACGCAGAGGTTCATACTGAGGAACAGGTTCAACCATTGAGGAGGAGCACACGGATAAAGAGGGATGCTTCCAACTGGGTAAACACGAGAGTGTACTACAATGCCCAGGCTGTGGAGCATCCTTCTCAAGCTGTGTGTTCCTTTGCTGAGTTTCCAGAGGAGCATCATGCCTTTATGATTAGTCTGGATGAGAGTTATGTACCAAGGACTTATGAAGAAGCTATGTTAGACAAGGAATGGAAAGAATCAGTGGGAGCTGAAGCAGGTGCTATGATCAAAAATGATACATGGTATGAGAGTGAGCTGCCTAAGGGAAAGAGGGCTGTATCTAGTAGATGGATCTTCACAATCAAGTATCTAGCAAATGGACAGATTGATAGGAAGAAGACCAGATTGGTTGCAAGAGGGTTTACACAGACCTATGGAGAGGATTACATTGATACCTTTGCACCAGTAGCTAAGCTACATACAGTTCGGATTGTGTTGTCCATTGCAACAAACTTGGAGTGGGATTTGTGGCAGATGGATGTGAAGAATGCTTTCTTACAAGGTGAGCTAGAAGATGAGGTATACATGCTTCCTCCTCCTGGTCTTGAGCATCTAGTAAAACCAGGAAATGTTTTGAGATTGAAGAAGGCAATCTATGGGCTGAAGCAGTCTCCTAGAGCTTGGTACAGGAAGCTGAGTACAACCCTGAATGGCAGAGGATTCAGGAAGTCTGAACTGGATCATACACTCTTCACTTTGGTTACTCCATCAGGGATCATTGTGATACTGGTATATGTGGATGATTTGATTATCACAGGGAGTGATAAGGCTGGGATTAAAGCCACTAAAGAGTTCCTCAAGTCTGTGTTTGACATCAAAGACTTGGGAGAGATGAAGTTTCTTGGGGATTGAGATATGCAGATCCAAGGAGGGTTTGTTTATGTCTCAAAGGAAGTATACAATGGATATGCTAAAGGAGACTGATGTACTTGGAGGAAAGGTAGCAAAGACACCTCTTGAGGAGGGGTATAAGGTTTTGCGTGAGGGGGAGGTTGAAGAGAAGCAGTTATTTAAGGATCCTAAGCTATACAGGAAGATGGTTGGCAAGTTGATCTACTTGACCATCACACGGCCAGATATATGTTTTGCAGTGAACCAAGTGAGTCAGCATATGCAGGCGCCAAAGGTACATCATTGGAAGATGGTTGATAGGATACTGAGGTATTTGAGTGGCACGCCTGGTCAAGGAGTTTGGATGGGTTGCAATGGCAGTACGGAAGTGGTTGGGTATTGTGATGCTGATTGGGCAGGAGATAGAGTGGACAGGAGATCAACTACTGGATATTGTACATTCATTGGAGGGAACTTGGTTACTTGGAAGAGTAAGAAGCAAAAGGTTATCTCTTGTTCAAGTGCTGAAGCTGAGTATAGAGCCATGTTGAAGCTGACAAACGAGTTGGTGTGGATCAAGGGGATCTTGAAGCATCTAGAGATTGAGCAGAGTACTCCTATGACTATGCATTGTGATAATCAAGCAGCTATCCACATTGCCTCCAACTCAGTGTTTCATGAGAGAACAAAGCACATAGAGGTGGATTGTCATAAGGTGAGGCAGATGATTATCTTAGGAGTGATTATGCCATGTTATACAAGGAGTGAAGATCAGCTTGCAGATGTGTTTACCAAGGCAGCGAGATTGAAGACAATGGAGTCCATACTATCCAGGCTTGGACTCATTGATCTTACTCCCAGGAGCTGAGCCCCTTAACCATGGAGTCTCCACTCTTTTCCCTCATCAAAGTTTTATCCCAATGGGTTTTCTTTGGTGAGGTTTTTAATGAGGGAGGTCTTCATGGTTTCCAAGCTTGACTTGTTCCACATGGTCAAGCTTGAGGGGGAGTGTTGAGATGAGGTGATGAGGAGTGGATACATTGATAGAGGAAGAGTATTGGGGTGGTCAGTAAGTTTGGGATTTACCACAGTAACTTTAAAGTTACTGTGGTAACTAAGTGAAAGGAAGAGAGTTAACAGGATGGGTTAAATTGGAGTCTAACTGATGTTAATCCTCTCTTATCTTAAGAAGGACGTGGGAAGAGGATAAGGAAGGGATAAGGGCTTACTTTGACAGCCTGTATGATGCTGGAAAGGAGAGGATGCTGCTTTTACTAGTGCAAGCATGTGAGAAAGCACAGCCAAGTGATTCAAAAGGAGTTCCAGCCTGTCCATTGACTCCACATGCTTATACATTTCGAAAACCCTTGTTGCTCTCTCTATTAATACTTGTAAACCTCATCAGATATTAATTAATGGAGTTTTTGAGTCTCTCTCTCTATTCTTTAAAATCTCTTAATCTCTTTAATATCTTGATCTGATTATCTCTGATTGTTTGAATCATACTCTTAAAACACAAAAGTGTTTATTTTATGACAGCTTCTAGTTCGTTTCAATCAAACCAGGATGAATACTTGTTTGAAGCTTGATTTGGTACAAAAGTGGCTGATGAGGAAAATCACCAGGAAGTTGAATAAATTCATAGGATGTGGCATGAAGAAGTTATCCCACTTTCAAATCAGGTGTTCCATTCCCAGTTTGGGAATACACCAGCTCTCTCATAGGAGTTGGCATGAAGAAGTTATCCCACTTCAAATCAGGTGATTCCAGTTTCCAGTTTGGGAATAGCACAGCTTCTCGTCGTTCCAATCAAACCAGGATGAATCACTTGTGAGAAGCTTGATTTGGATACATAAAGTGTGGAGAATCACCAGGAAGTTGAATAATCTCATAGGAGTTGGCATGAAGAAGTTATCCCACTTTCAAATCAGGTGATTCCAGTTTCCCAGTTTGGGAATAGCACAGCTTCTTCGTCGTTCCAATCAAACCAGGATGAATCACTTTGTAAGAAGCTTGATTTGGATACATAAAAAGTGGTGGAGAATCACCAGGGAGTTGAATAAATCTAATAGGAGTTGGCATGAAGAAGTTATCTCACTTTCAAATCAGGTGATTCCAGTTTCCCAGTTTGGGGAATAGCACAGCTTCTTCGTCGTTCCAATCAAACCAGGATGAATCATGAGAAGCTTATTTGGATACATAAAGTGGTGGAGAATCACCAGGAAGTTGAATAAATCTCATAGGAGTTGGCATGAAGAAGTTATCCCACTTTCAAATCAGGTGATTCCAGTTTCCCAGTTTGGGAATAGCACAGCTTCTTCGTCGTTCCAATCAAACCAGGATGAATCACTTTGTAAGAAGCTTGATTTGGATACATAAGTGGTGGAGTGGAGAATCAGGAAGTTGAATAAATCTCATAGGAGTTGGCATGAAGAAGTTATCCCACTTTCAAATCAGGTGATTCCAGTTTCCCAGTTTGGGAATAGCACAGCTTCTTCGTCGTTCCAATCAAACCAGGATGAATCACTTTGTAAGAAGCTTGATTTGGATACATAAAGTGGTGGAGAATCACCAGGAAGTTGAATAAATCTCATAGGAGTTGGATGAAGAAGTTATCCCACTTTCAAATCAGGTGATTCCAGTTTCCCAGTTTGGGAATAGCACAGCTTCTTCGTCGTTCCAATCAAACCAGGATGAATCACTTTGTAAGAAGCTTGATTTGGATACATAAAGTGGTGGAGAATCACCAGGAAGTTGAATAAATCTCATAGGAGTTGGCATGAAGAAGTTATCCCACTTTCAAATCAGGTGATTCCAGTTTCCCAGTTTGGGAATAGCACAGCTTCTTCGTCGTTCCATCAAACCAGGATGAATCACTTTGTAAGAAGCTTGATTTGGATACATAAAGTGGTGGAGAATCACCAGGAAGTTGAATAAATCTCATAGGAGTTGGGGAATGAAGAAGTTATCCCACTTTCAAATCAGGTGATTCCAGTTTCCCAGTTTGGGAATAGCACAGCTTCTTCGTCGTTCCAATCAAACCAGGATGAATCACTTTGTGAAGAAGCTTGATTTGGATACATAAAGTGGTGGAGAATCACCAGGAAGTTGAAAATCTCATAGGAGTTGGCATGAAGAAGTTATCCCACTTTCAAATCAGGTGATTCCAGTTTCCCAGTTTGGGAATAGCACAGCTTCTTCGTCGTTCCAATCAAACCAGGATGAATCACTTTGTGAGAAGCTTGATTTGGATACATAAAGTGGTGGAGAATCACCAGGAAGTTGAATAAATCTCATAGGAGTTGGCATGAAGAAGTTATCCCACTTTCAAATCAGGTGATTCCAGTTTCCCAGTTTGGGAATAGCACAGCTTCTTCGTCGTTCCAATCAAACCAGGATGAATCACTTTGTAAGAAGCTTGATTTGGATACATAAAGTGGTGGAGAATCACCAGGAAGTTGAATAAATCTCATAGGAGTTGGCATGAAGAAGTTATCCCACTTTCAAATCAGGTGATTCCAGTTTCCAGTTTGGGAATAGCACAACTCTCTGTAGGCGTTGGCATGAGAAGTTATCCCACTTCAAATCAAGATGATTCCACTTTCCAGTTTGGATAGCACAGCTTCTTCGTCGTTCCAATCAAACCAGGATGAATACTTTGTAAGAACTTGATTTGGATACATAAAGTGGTGGAGAATCACCAGGAAGTTGAATAAATCTCATAGGAGTTGGCATGAAGAAGTTATCCCACTTTCAAATCAGGTGATTCCAGTTTCCAGTTTGGGAATAGCACAGCTTCTTCGTCGTCCAATCAAACCAGGATGAATCACTTGTAAGAAGCTTGATTTGGATACATAAAGTGGTGGAGAATCACCAGGAAGTTGAATAAATCTCATAGGAGTTGGCAAGAAGAAGTTATCCCACTTTCAAATCAGGTGATTCCAGTTCCCAGTTTGGGAATAGCACAGCTTCTTCGTCGTTCCAATCAAACCAGGATGAATCACTTTGTAAGAAGCTTGATTTGGATACATAAAGTGGTGGAGAATCACCAGGAAGTTGAATAAATCTCATAGGAGTTGGCATGAAGAAGTTATCCCACTTTCAAATCAGGTGATTCCAGTTTCCCAGTTTGGGAATAGCACAACTTCTTGGTAATAGGAGTTGGCATGGGATGAAGAAGTTATCCCACTTTCAAATCAGGTGATTCCAGTTTCCCAGTTTGGGAATAGCACAGCTTCTTCGTCGTTCCAATCAAACCAGGATGAATCACTTTGTAAGAAGCTTGATTGGATACATAAAGTGGTGGAGAATCACCAGGAAGTTGAATAAATCTCATAGGAGTTGGCGATGAAGAAGTTATCCCACTTTCAAATCAGGTGATTCCAGTTTCCAGTTTGGGAATAGCACAGCTTCTTCGTCGTTCCAATCAAACCAGGATGAATCACTTTGTAAGAAGCTTGATTGGATACATAAAGTGGTGGAGAATCACCAGGAAGTTGAATAAATCTCATAGGAGTTGGCAGGAGATGGGAAGGAAGTTATCCCACGTTCAAAACAGGATGATTCCAGTTTCCCAAGGTTTGGGAATATAGCCAGCTAATCTCATAGGGAGTTGGCATGAGAAGTTATCCCACTTTCAAATCAGGTGATTCCAGTTTCCCAGTTTGGGAATAGCACAGCTTCTTCGTCGTTCCAATCAAACCAGGATGAATCACTTTGTAAGAAGCTTGATTTGGATACATAAAGTGGTGGAGAATCACCAGGAAGTTGAATAAATCTCATAGGAGTTGGCAAGAAGAAGTTATCCCACTTTCAAATCAGGTGATTCCAGTTTCCCAGTTTGGGAATAGCACAGCTTCTTCGTCGTCCAATCAAACCAGGATGAATCACTTGTGAAAAGCTTGATTTGGATACATAAAGTGGTGGAGAATCACCAGGAAGTTGAATAAATCTCATAGGAGTTGGCATGAAGAAGTATCCCACTTTCAAATCAGGTGATTCCAGTTTCCCAGTTTGGGAATAGCACAGCTTCTTCGTCGTTCCAATCAAACCAGGATGAATCACTTTGTAAGAAGCTTGATTTGGATACATAAAGTGGTGGAGAATCACCAGGAAGTTGAATAAATCTCATAGGAGTTGGCATGAAGAAGTTATCCCACTTTCAAATCAGGTGATTCCAGTTTCCCAGTTTGGGAATAGCACAGCTTCTTCGTCGTTCCAATCAAACCAGGATGAATCACTTTGTGAGAAGCTTGATTTGGATACATAAAGTGGTGGAGAATCACCAGGAAGTTGAATAAATCTCATAGGAGTTGGCATGAAGAAGTTATCCCACTTTCAAATCAGGTGATTCCAGTTTCCCAGTTTGGGAATAGCACAGCTTCTCGTCGTTCCAATCAAACCAGGATGAATCACTTTGTGAGAAGCTTGATTTGGATACATAAAGTGGTGGAGAATCACCAGGAAGTTGAATAAATCTCATAGGAGTTGGCAATGAAGAAGTTATCCCACTTTCAAATCAGGTGATTCCAGTTTCCCAGTTTGGGGAATAGCACAGCTTCTTCGTCGTTTCAATCAAACCAGGATGAATCACTTTGTAAGAAGCTTGATTTGGATACATATAAAGTGGTGGAGAATCACCAGGAAGTTGAATAAATCTCATAGGAGTTGGCATGAAGAAGTTATCCCACTTTCAAATCAGGTGATTCCAGTTCCCAGTTTGGGAATAGCACAAGCTTCATTGTCGTAGGAGTTGGACAGGAAGAAAGTTATCCCACTTTCAAATCAGGTGATTCCACTTCCCAGTTTGGGAATAGCACAGCTCTTCGTCGTTCCAATCAAACCAGGATGAATCACTTTGTGAGAAGCTTGATTTGGATACATAAAGTTGGGAGAATCACCAGGAAGTTGAATAAATCTCATAGGAGTTGGCAAGAAGAAGTTATCCCACTTTCAAATCAGGTGATTCCAGTTTCCCAGTTTGGGAATAGCACAGCTTCTTCGTCGTTCCAATCAAACCAGGATGAATCACTGTGAAAAGCTTGATTTGGATACATAAAGTGGTGGAGAATCACCAGGAAGTTGAATAAATCTCATAGGAGTTGGAATGAAGAAGTATCCCACTTTCAAGTCAGGTGATTCCAGTTTCCCAGTTTGGGAATAGCACAGCTTCTTCGTCGTTCCAATCAAACCAGGATGAATCACTTTGTGAGAAGCTTGATTTGGATACATAAAGTGGTGGAGAATCACCAGGAAGTTGAATAAATCTCATAGGAGTTGGCATGAAGAAGTTATCCCACTTTCAAATCAGGTGATTCCAGTTTCCCAGTTTGGGAATAGCACAGCTTCTTCGTCGTTCCAATCAAACCAGGATGAATCACTTTGTGAGAAGCTTGATTTGGATACATAAAGTGGTGGAGAATCACCAGGAAGTTGAATAAATCTCATAGGAGTTGGCATGAAGAAGTTATCCCACTTTCAAATCAGGTGATTCCAGTTTCCCAGTTTGGGAATAGCACAGCTTCTTCGTCGTTCCAATCAAACCAGGATGAATCACTTTGTGAAAAGCTTGATTTGGATACATAAAGTGTGGAGAATCACCAGGAAGTTGAATAAATCTCATAGGAGTTGGCATGAAGAAGTTATCCCACTTTCAAATCAGGTGATTCCAGTTTCCCAGTTTGGGAATAGCACAGCTTCTTCGTCGTTCCAATCAAACCAGGATGAATCACTTTGTGAAAAGCTTGATTTGGATACATAAAGTGGTGGAGAATCACCAGGAAGTTGAATAAATCTCATAGGAGTTGGCATGAAGAAGTTATCCCACTTTCAAATCAGGTGATTCCAGTTTCCCAGTTTGGGAATAGCACAGCTTCTTCGTCGTTCCAATCAAACCAGGATGAATCACTTTGTGAGAAGCTTGATTTGGATACATAAAGTGGTGGAGAATCACCAGGAAGTTGAATAAATCTCATAGGAGTTGGCAAGAAGAAGTTATCCCACTTTCAAATCAGGTGATTCCAGTTCCCAGTTGGGAATAGCACAGCTTCTTCGTCGTTCCAATCAAACCAGGATGAATCACTTTGTGAGAAGCTTGATTTGGATACATAAAGTGGTGGAGAATCACCAGGAAGTTGAATAATCTCATAGGAGTTGGCATGAAGAAGTTATCCCACTTTCAAATCAGGTGATTCCAGTTTCCCAGTTTGGGAATAGCACAGCTTCTTCGTCGTTCCAATCAAACCAGGATGAATCACTTTGTGAGAAGCTTGATTTGGATACATAAAGTGGTGGAGAATCACCAGGAAGTTGAATAAATCTCATAGGAGTTGGCAAAAAGAAGTTATCCCACTTTCAAATCATGTGATTCCAGTTTCCCAGTTTGGGAATAGCACAGCTTCTTCGTCGTTTCAATCAAACCAGGATGAATCACTTGTGAAGAAGCTTGATTTGGATACATAAAGTGGTGGAAAATCACAGGAAGTTGAATAAATCTCTAGGAGTTGGCATGAAGAAGTTATCCCACTTTCAAATCAGGTGATTCCAGTTTTCCCCAGTTTGGGAATAGCACAAATTCTTCGTCGTAGACGTTGGATGAAGAAGGTTCTTCCCACTTTCAAATTAATAAGGTGATTCCACTTCCCAGTTTGGAATAGCACAGCTTCTTCGTCGTTCCAATCAAACCAGGATGAATCACTTTGTGAGAAGCTTTATTGGATACATAAAGTTGTGGGGGAGAATCACCAGGAAGTTGAATAAATCTCATAGGAGTTGGCAAGAGAAGTTATCCCACTTTCAAATCAGGTGATTCCAGTTTCCCAGTTTGGGAATAGCACAGCTTCTTCGTCGTTCCATCAAACCAGGATGAATCACTTTGTAAGAAGCTTGATTTGGATACATAAAGTGGTGGAGAATCACCAGGAAGTTGAATAAATCTCATAGGAGTTGGGAGGAAGAAGAAGTTATCCCACTTTCAAATCAGGTGATTCCAGTTTCCCAGTTTGGGAATAGCACAGCTTCTTCGTCGTTCCAATCAAACCAGGATGAATCACTTTGTAAGAAGCTTG
>NW_026015893.1:0-23786 GCF_020379485.1 Brassica napus | reverse complement strand
TTAGAATGACAAAGAAGCTGTCATATTCCCAAACAGGAAACTGGGATCACCTGATTTGAAAGTGGGATAGCTTCTTCATCCTAACTCCTATGAGATTTATTCAGCTTCCTGGTGATTCTCCACTACTTTATGTATCAAAATCAAGCTTCTTACATCGCGATTCATCCTGGTTTGATTAGAATGACAAAGAAGCTGTCATATTCCCAAACAGGAAAACTGGGATCACCTGATTTGAAAGTGGGATAGCTTCTTCATCCTAACTCCTATGAGATTTATTCAGCTTCCTGGTGATTCTCCACTACTTTATGTATCAAAATCAAGCTTCTTACATCGCGATTCATCCTGGTTTGATTAGAATGACAAAGAAGCTGTCATATTCCCAAACAGGAAAACTGGGATCACCTGATTTGAAAGTGGGATAGCTTCTTCATCCTAACTCCTATGAGATTTATTCGCTTCCTGGTGATTCTCCACTACTTTATGTATCAAAATCAAGCTTCTTACATCGCGATTCATCCTGGTTTGATTAGAATGACAAAGAAGCTGTCATATTCCCAAACAGGAAAACTGGGATCACCTGATTTGAAAGTGGGATAGCTTCTTCATCCTAACTCCTATGAGATTTATTCAGCTTCCTGGTGATTCTCCACTACTTTATGTATCAAAATCAAGCTTCTTACATCGCGATTCATCCTGGTTTGATTAGAATGACAAAGAAGCTGTCATATTCCCAAACAGGAAAACTGGGATCACCTGATTTGAAAGTGGGATAGCTTCTTCATCCTAACTCCTATGAGATTTATTCAGCTTCCTGGTGATTCTCCACTACTTTATGTATCAAAATCAAGCTTCTTACATCGCGATTCATCCTGGTTTGATTAGAATGACAAAGAAGCTGTCATATTCCCAAACAGGAAAACTGGGATCACCTGATTTGAAAGTGGGATAGCTTCTTCATCCTAACTCCTATGAGATTTATTCAGCTTCCTGGTGATTCTCCACTACTTTATGTATCAAAATCAAGCTTCTTACATCGCGATTCATCCTGGTTTGATTAGAATGACAAAGAAGCTGTCATATTCCCAAACAGGAAAACTGGGATCACCTGATTTGAAAGTGGGATAGCTTCTTCATCCTAACTCCTATGAGATTTATTCGCTTCCTGGTGATTCTCCACTACTTTATGTATCAAAATCAAGCTTCTTACATCGCGATTCATCCTGGTTTGATTAGAATGACAAAGAAGCTGTCATATTCCCAAACAGGAAAACTGGGATCACCTGATTTGAAAGTGGGATAGCTTCTTCATCCTAACTCCTATGAGATTTATTCGCTTCCTGGTGATTCTCCACTACTTTATGTATCAAAATCAAGCTTCTTACATCGCGATTCATCCTGGTTTGATTAGAATGACAAAGAAGCTGTCATATTCCCAAACAGGAAAACTGGGATCACCTGATTTGAAAGTGGGATAGCTTCTTCATCCTAACTCCTATGAGATTTATTCAGCTTCCTGGTGATTCTCCACTACTTTATGTATCAAAATCAAGCTTCTTACATCGCGATTCATCCGTTTGATTAGAATGACAAAGAAGCTGTCATATTCCCAAACAGGAAAACTGGGATCACCTGATTTGAAAGTGGGATAGCTTCTTCATCCTAACTCCTATGAGATTTATTCAGCTTCCTGGTGATTCTCCACTACTTTATGTATCAAAATCAAGCTTCTTACATCGCGATTCATCCTGGTTTGATTAGAATGACAAAGAAGCTGTCATATTCCCAAACAGGAAAACTGGGATCACCTGATTTGAAAGTGGGATAGCTTCTTCATCCTAACTCCTATGAGATTTATTCAGCTTCCTGGTGATTCTCCACTACTTTATGTATCAAAATCAAGCTTCTTACATCGCGATTCATCCTGGTTTGATTAGAATGACAAAGAAGCTGTCATATTCCCAAACAGGAAAACTGGGATCACCTGATTTGAAAGTGGGATAGCTTCTTCATCCTAACTCCTATGAGATTTATTCAGCTTCCTGGTGATTCTCCACTACTTTATGTATCAAAATCAAGCTTCTTACATCGCGATTCATCCTGGTTTGATTAGAATGACAAAGAAGCTGTCATATTCCCAAACAGGAAAACTGGGATCACCTGATTTGAAAGTGGGATAGCTTCTTCATCCTAACTCCTATGAGATTTATTCAGCTTCCTGGTGATTCTCCACTACTTTATGTATCAAAATCAAGCTTCTTACATCGCGATTCATCCTGGTTTGATTAGAATGACAAAGAAGCTGTCATATTCCCAAACAGGAAAACTGGGATCACCTGATTTGAAAGTGGGATAGCTTCTTCATCCTAACTCCTATGAGATTTATTCGACTTCCTGGTGATTCTCCACTACTTTATGTATCAAAATCAAGCTTCTTACATCGCGATTCATCCTGGTTTGATTAGAATGACAAAGAAGCTGTCATATTCCCAAACAGGAAAACTGGGATCACCTGATTTGAAAGTGGGATAGCTTCTTCATCCTAACTCCTATGAGATTTATTCAGCTTCCTGGTGATTCTCCACTACTTTATGTATCAAAATCAAGCTTCTTACATCGCGATTCATCCTGGTTTGATTAGAATGACAAAGAAGCTGTCATATTCCCAAACAGGAAAACTGGGATCACCTGATTTGAAAGTGGGATAGCTTCTTCATCCTAACTCCTATGAGATTTATTCAGCTTCCTGGTGATTCTCCACTACTTTATGTATCAAAATCAAGCTTCTTACATCGCGATTCATCCTGGTTTGATTAGAATGACAAAGAAGCTGTCATATTCCCAAACAGGAAAACTGGGATCACCTGATTTGAAAGTGGGATAGCTTCTTCATCCTAACTCCTATGAGATTTATTCAGCTTCCTGGTGATTCTCCACTACTTTATGTATCAAAATCAAGCTTCTTACATCGCGATTCATCCTGGTTTGATTAGAATGACAAAGAAGCTGTCATATTCCCAAACAGGAAAACTGGGATCACCTGATTTGAAAGTGGGATAGCTTCTTCATCCTAACTCCTATGAGATTTATTCAGCTTCCTGGTGATTCTCCACTACTTTATGTATCAAAATCAAGCTTCTTACATCGCGATTCATCCTGGTTTGATTAGAATGACAAAGAAGCTGTCATATTCCCAAACAGGAAAACTGGGATCACCTGATTTGAAAGTGGGATAGCTTCTTCATCCTAACTCCTATGAGATTTATTCACTTCCTGGTGATTCTCCACTACTTTATGTATCAAAATCAAGCTTCTTACATCGCGATTCATCCTGGTTTGATTAGAATGACAAAGAAGCTGTCATATTCCCAAACAGGAAAACTGGGATCACCTGATTTGAAAGTGGGATAGCTTCTTCATCCTAACTCCTATGAGATTTATTCGCTTCCTGGTGATTCTCCACTACTTTATGTATCAAAATCAAGCTTCTTACATCGCGATTCATCCTGGTTTGATTAGAATGACAAAGAAGCTGTCATATTCCCAAACAGGAAAACTGGGATCACCTGATTTGAAAGTGGGATAGCTTCTTCATCCTAACTCCTATGAGATTTATTCAGCTTCCTGGTGATTCTCCACTACTTTATGTATCAAAATCAAGCTTCTTACATCGCGATTCATCCTGGTTTGATTAGAATGACAAAGAAGCTGTCATATTCCCAAACAGGAAAACTGGGATCACCTGATTTGAAAGTGGGATAGCTTCTTCATCCTAACTCCTATGAGATTTATTCAGCTTCCTGGTGATTCTCCACTACTTTATGTATCAAAATCAAGCTTCTTACATCGCGATTCATCCTGGTTTGATTAGAATGACAAAGAAGCTGTCATATTCCCAAACAGGAAAACTGGGATCACCTGATTTGAAAGTGGGATAGCTTCTTCATCCTAACTCCTATGAGATTTATTCAGCTTCCTGGTGATTCTCCACTACTTTATGTATCAAAATCAAGCTTCTTACATCGCGATTCATCCTGGTTTGATTAGAATGACAAAGAAGCTGTCATATTCCCAAACAGGAAAACTGGGATCACCTGATTTGAAAGTGGGATAGCTTCTTCATCCTAACTCCTATGAGATTTATTCACTTCCTGGTGATTCTCCACTACTTTATGTATCAAAATCAAGCTTCTTACATCGCGATTCATCCTGGTTTGATTAGAATGACAAAGAAGCTGTCATATTCCCAAACAGGAAAACTGGGATCACCTGATTTGAAAGTGGGATAGCTTCTTCATCCTAACTCCTATGAGATTTATTCGCTTCCTGGTGATTCTCCACTACTTTATGTATCAAAATCAAGCTTCTTACATCGCGATTCATCCTGGTTTGATTAGAATGACAAAGAAGCTGTCATATTCCCAAACAGGAAAACTGGGATCACCTGATTTGAAAGTGGGATAGCTTCTTCATCCTAACTCCTATGAGATTTATTCAGCTTCCTGGTGATTCTCCACTACTTTATGTATCAAAATCAAGCTTCTTACATCGCGATTCATCCTGGTTTGATTAGAATGACAAAGAAGCTGTCATATTCCCAAACAGGAAAACTGGGATCACCTGATTTGAAAGTGGGATAGCTTCTTCATCCTAACTCCTATGAGATTTATTCACTTCCTGGTGATTCTCCACTACTTTATGTATCAAAATCAAGCTTCTTACATCGCGATTCATCCTGGTTTGATTAGAATGACAAAGAAGCTGTCATATTCCCAAACAGGAAAACTGGGATCACCTGATTTGAAAGTGGGATAGCTTCTTCATCCTAACTCCTATGAGATTTATTCAGCTTCCTGGTGATTCTCCACTACTTTATGTATCAAAATCAAGCTTCTTACATCGCGATTCATCCTGGTTTGATTAGAATGACAAAGAAGCTGTCATATTCCCAAACAGGAAAACTGGGATCACCTGATTTGAAAGTGGGATAGCTTCTTCATCCTAACTCCTATGAGATTTATTCAGCTTCCTGGTGATTCTCCACTACTTTATGTATCAAAATCAAGCTTCTTACATCGCGATTCATCCTGGTTTGATTAGAATGACAAAGAAGCTGTCATATTCCCAAACAGGAAAACTGGGATCACCTGATTTGAAAGTGGGATAGCTTCTTCATCCTAACTCCTATGAGATTTATTCAGCTTCCTGGTGATTCTCCACTACTTTATGTATCAAAATCAAGCTTCTTACATCGCGATTCATCCTGGTTTGATTAGAATGACAAAGAAGCTGTCATATTCCCAAACAGGAAAACTGGGATCACCTGATTTGAAAGTGGGATAGCTTCTTCATCCTAACTCCTATGAGATTTATTCAGCTTCCTGGTGATTCTCCACTACTTTATGTATCAAAATCAAGCTTCTTACATCGCGATTCATCCTGGTTTGATTAGAATGACAAAGAAGCTGTCATATTCCCAAACAGGAAAACTGGGATCACCTGATTTGAAAGTGGGATAGCTTCTTCATCCTAACTCCTATGAGATTTATTCAGCTTCCTGGTGATTCTCCACTACTTTATGTATCAAAATCAAGCTTCTTACATCGCGATTCATCCTGGTTTGATTAGAATGACAAAGAAGCTGTCATATTCCCAAACAGGAAAACTGGGATCACCTGATTTGAAAGTGGGATAGCTTCTTCATCCTAACTCCTATGAGATTTATTCAGCTTCCTGGTGATTCTCCACTACTTTATGTATCAAAATCAAGCTTCTTACATCGCGATTCATCCTGGTTTGATTAGAATGACAAAGAAGCTGTCATATTCCCAAACAGGAAAACTGGGATCACCTGATTTGAAAGTGGGATAGCTTCTTCATCCTAACTCCTATGAGATTTATTCAGCTTCCTGGTGATTCTCCACTACTTTATGTATCAAAATCAAGCTTCTTACATCGCGATTCATCCTGGTTTGATTAGAATGACAAAGAAGCTGTCATATTCCCAAACAGGAAAACTGGGATCACCTGATTTGAAAGTGGGATAGCTTCTTCATCCTAACTCCTATGAGATTTATTCAGCTTCCTGGTGATTCTCCACTACTTTATGTATCAAAATCAAGCTTCTTACATCGCGATTCATCCTGGTTTGATTAGAATGACAAAGAAGCTGTCATATTCCCAAACAGGAAAACTGGGATCACCTGATTTGAAAGTGGGATAGCTTCTTCATCCTAACTCCTATGAGATTTATTCAGCTTCCTGGTGATTCTCCACTACTTTATGTATCAAAATCAAGCTTCTTACATCGCGATTCATCCTGGTTTGATTAGAATGACAAAGAAGCTGTCATATTCCCAAACAGGAAAACTGGGATCACCTGATTTGAAAGTGGGATAGCTTCTTCATCCTAACTCCTATGAGATTTATTCAGCTTCCTGGTGATTCTCCACTACTTTATGTATCAAAATCAAGCTTCTTACATCGCGATTCATCCTGGTTTGATTAGAATGACAAAGAAGCTGTCATATTCCCAAACAGGAAAACTGGGATCACCTGATTTGAAAGTGGGATAGCTTCTTCATCCTAACTCCTATGAGATTTATTCAGCTTCCTGGTGATTCTCCACTACTTTATGTATCAAAATCAAGCTTCTTACATCGCGATTCATCCTGGTTTGATTAGAATGACAAAGAAGCTGTCATATTCCCAAACAGGAAAACTGGGATCACCTGATTTGAAAGTGGGATAGCTTCTTCATCCTAACTCCTATGAGATTTATTCAGCTTCCTGGTGATTCTCCACTACTTTATGTATCAAAATCAAGCTTCTTACATCGCGATTCATCCTGGTTTGATTAGAATGACAAAGAAGCTGTCATATTCCCAAACAGGAAAACTGGGATCACCTGATTTGAAAGTGGGATAGCTTCTTCATCCTAACTCCTATGAGATTTATTCAGCTTCCTGGTGATTCTCCACTACTTTATGTATCAAAATCAAGCTTCTTACATCGCGATTCATCCTGGTTTGATTAGAATGACAAAGAAGCTGTCATATTCCCAAACAGGAAAACTGGGATCACCTGATTTGAAAGTGGGATAGCTTCTTCATCCTAACTCCTATGAGATTTATTCAGCTTCCTGGTGATTCTCCACTACTTTATGTATCAAAATCAAGCTTCTTACATCGCGATTCATCCTGGTTTGATTAGAATGACAAAGAAGCTGTCATATTCCCAAACAGGAAAACTGGGATCACCTGATTTGAAAGTGGGATAGCTTCTTCATCCTAACTCCTATGAGATTTATTCAGCTTCCTGGTGATTCTCCACTACTTTATGTATCAAAATCAAGCTTCTTACATCGCGATTCATCCTGGTTTGATTAGAATGACAAAGAAGCTGTCATATTCCCAAACAGGAAAACTGGGATCACCTGATTTGAAAGTGGGATAGCTTCTTCATCCTAACTCCTATGAGATTTATTCAGCTTCCTGGTGATTCTCCACTACTTTATGTATCAAAATCAAGCTTCTTACATCGCGATTCATCCTGGTTTGATTAGAATGACAAAGAAGCTGTCATATTCCCAAACAGGAAAACTGGGATCACCTGATTTGAAAGTGGGATAGCTTCTTCATCCTAACTCCTATGAGATTTATTCAGCTTCCTGGTGATTCTCCACTACTTTATGTATCAAAATCAAGCTTCTTACATCGCGATTCATCCTGGTTTGATTAGAATGACAAAGAAGCTGTCATATTCCCAAACAGGAAAACTGGGATCACCTGATTTGAAAGTGGGATAGCTTCTTCATCCTAACTCCTATGAGATTTATTCAGCTTCCTGGTGATTCTCCACTACTTTATGTATCAAAATCAAGCTTCTTACATCGCGATTCATCCTGGTTTGATTAGAATGACAAAGAAGCTGTCATATTCCCAAACAGGAAAACTGGGATCACCTGATTTGAAAGTGGGATAGCTTCTTCATCCTAACTCCTATGAGATTTATTCAGCTTCCTGGTGATTCTCCACTACTTTATGTATCAAAATCAAGCTTCTTACATCGCGATTCATCCTGGTTTGATTAGAATGACAAAGAAGCTGTCATATTCCCAAACAGGAAAACTGGGATCACCTGATTTGAAAGTGGGATAGCTTCTTCATCCTAACTCCTATGAGATTTATTCGCTTCCTGGTGATTCTCCACTACTTTATGTATCAAAATCAAGCTTCTTACATCGCGATTCATCCTGGTTTGATTAGAATGACAAAGAAGCTGTCATATTCCCAAACAGGAAAACTGGGATCACCTGATTTGAAAGTGGGATAGCTTCTTCATCCTAACTCCTATGAGATTTATTCAGCTTCCTGGTGATTCTCCACTACTTTATGTATCAAAATCAAGCTTCTTACATCGCGATTCATCCTGGTTTGATTAGAATGACAAAGAAGCTGTCATATTCCCAAACAGGAAAACTGGGATCACCTGATTTGAAAGTGGGATAGCTTCTTCATCCTAACTCCTATGAGATTTATTCGACTTCCTGGTGATTCTCCACTACTTTATGTATCAAAATCAAGCTTCTTACATCGCGATTCATCCTGGTTTGATTAGAATGACAAAGAAGCTGTCATATTCCCAAACAGGAAAACTGGGATCACCTGATTTGAAAGTGGGATAGCTTCTTCATCCTAACTCCTATGAGATTTATTCAGCTTCCTGGTGATTCTCCACTACTTTATGTATCAAAATCAAGCTTCTTACATCGCGATTCATCCTGGTTTGATTAGAATGACAAAGAAGCTGTCATATTCCCAAACAGGAAAACTGGGATCACCTGATTTGAAAGTGGGATAGCTTCTTCATCCTAACTCCTATGAGATTTATTCAGCTTCCTGGTGATTCTCCACTACTTTATGTATCAAAATCAAGCTTCTTACATCGCGATTCATCCTGGTTTGATTAGAATGACAAAGAAGCTGTCATATTCCCAAACAGGAAAACTGGGATCACCTGATTTGAAAGTGGGATAGCTTCTTCATCCTAACTCCTATGAGATTTATTCGACTTCCTGGTGATTCTCCACTACTTTATGTATCAAAATCAAGCTTCTTACATCGCGATTCATCCTGGTTTGATTAGAATGACAAAGAAGCTGTCATATTCCCAAACAGGAAAACTGGGATCACCTGATTTGAAAGTGGGATAGCTTCTTCATCCTAACTCCTATGAGATTTATTCAGCTTCCTGGTGATTCTCCACTACTTTATGTATCAAAATCAAGCTTCTTACATCGCGATTCATCCTGGTTTGATTAGAATGACAAAGAAGCTGTCATATTCCCAAACAGGAAAACTGGGATCACCTGATTTGAAAGTGGGATAGCTTCTTCATCCTAACTCCTATGAGATTTATTAAGCTTCCTGGTGATTCTCCACTACTTTATGTTTCAAAATCAAGCTTCTTACTATACACTTTTGTGTATTAGAGCATGATTCAACCAATCAGGGATAATCAGATGAAAAGATTAAAGAGATTAAGAGATTCTAGTGAGAGAATAAAGAGAGAGAGACTCAAAACTCCATTAATTAATAACTGATGAGGTTTACAAGTATTAATAGAGAGAGCAACAAGGAAATTCGAAATGGTTAAGCATGTGTAGTCAAAGGACAGGCTGGAACTCCTTTTGAATCACTTGGCTGTGCTTTCTCACATGCTTGCACTAGTATAAAGGTAACTTCTCCTTTCCAGCATCATACAGGCTGTCAAAGTGATCCCTTATCCTTCCTTAACCTCACTTATCCTCTTAGGTCGAGTTTCCTCTCTTCTCTTCACTAAGTTACCTTCTCATCCTATCAGATAACTTCCCCAAGTAGTTACTGTGGTTAAAATAAAGTTACCACAGTAAAACTCTAAAGTTACTGTCTCAGCCTCCTTGGTCTTCATCTCAATACTCCCCCTCAAGCTTGACCATGTAGAACAAGTCAAGCTTGGAAACCATGAAGACCTCCCTCGTTAAAAACCTCACCAAGTAAAACCCATTGGGATAAAACCTTGATGAGGGAAAAAGAGTGGAGACTCCATGGTTAAGGGGCTCAGCTCCTAGGAGTCAGATCAATGAGTCCAAGCCTTGACAGTATGGACTCCATTGTCTTCAATCTCGCTGCCTTAGTAAACACATCTGCAAGCTGATCTTCACTTCTTGTATAACATGGCAGAATCACTCCTAAGATGATCATCTGCCTCACCTTATGACAATCCACCTCTATGTGCTTTGTTCTCTCATGAAACACTGAATTGGAGGCAATGTGGATAGCTGCTTGATTGTCACAATGCATTGTCATAGGTGTGGCCTGCTCGATCTCCAAGTGCTTCAAGATCCCCTTGATCCACACCAACTCATTTGTAAGCTTCAACATAGCTCTATACTCAGCTTCAGCACTTGAACAGGAGATGACCTTCTGCTTCTTACTCTTCCAAGTAACCAGATTCCCTCCAATGAATGTACAATACCCAGTAGTTGATCTCCTGTCCACTCTATCTCCTGCCCAATCAGCATCACAATACCCAACCACTTCTGTACTGCCATTGCAACCCATCCAAACTCCTTGTCCATGTGAGCCACTCAAATACCTCAGTATCCTATCAACCATCTTCCAGTGATGTACCTTTGGCGCCTGCATATGTTGGCTCACTTGATTCACAGCAAAGCATATATCAGGTCTGGTGATAGTCAAGTAGATCAGCTTACCCACCATCCTCCTATACAGCTTAGCATCCTCAAACAACTGGTTCTCTTCAACCTCCCCCTCACGCAAGACCTTATACCCTTCCTCAAGAGGTGTCTTAGCTATCTTCCCTCCAAGCACATCAGTCTCCTTCAGCATATCCATAGTATACTTCCTTTGAGACATAAACAAACCCTCCTTAGATCTGCATATCTCAATCCCCAAAAAATACTTCATCTCTCCCAAGTCTTTAATATCAAACACAGACTTGAGAAACTCTTTGGTGGCTTTAATCCCAGCCTTATCACTCCCTGTGATAATCAAATCATCCACATACACCAAAATCACTATGATCCCTGATGGTCCAACCAGTGTGAAGAGTGTATGATCTAGTTCAGACTTCCTGAACCCTCTCCCATTGAGAGTTGTACTAAGCTTTCTGTACCAAGCTCTAGGAGACTGCTTCAGCCCATATATAGCCTTCTTCAATCTCAAAACATTCCCTGGCTTTACTAGATGCTCAAGACCAGGAGGTGGATGCATGTATACTTCATCTTCAAGTTCACCTTGCAAGAAAGCATTCTTCACATCCATTTGCCACAAATCCCACTCCAAGTTTGTTGCAATAGATAACACAATTCGAATTGTGTGAAGCTTGGCCACTGGTGCAAAAGTATCAATGTAATCTTCCCCATAAGTCTGTGTAAATCCTCTTGCAACCAGCCTAGTCTTGCGCCTATCTATCTCCCCATTTGCAAGGTACTTGATGGTGAAGATCCATCTGCTTGAAACTGCCTTCTTCCCTTTAGGTAACTCACTCTCATACCAAGTATCATTCCTGATCATTGCATCCCTTTCATCTCCTACTGAATCTCTCCAAACCTTGTGCTTCATAGCTTCTTCATAAGATCTTGGTATCTCATTCTCATCCAAGTTACACATAAACACCATGTGCTCTTCTGGAAACTCTGCAAAGGAACACACGGCTTGAGAGGGATGCTCCACAGCCTGGGCATTGTAGTACACTCTCGTGTTTACCCAGTTGGAAGGATCCCTCCTTATCCTTGTGCTCCTCCGCAAGGTCTCAACCTGTTCTTCAGCCTGAACATTCTCTTGTGCTTCCTCTCTTAAACCAGTAGGTTCTCCCTGCTCATTTCCACCTGACTGAGCTTCACTCTCTACTTCCTGTGTCTCCTCCTGATCATGCTGACCTGAATCCTCTTGGTTATGCTCCTGCTCCCCTGATTCAGATCCATTCCCCCTCTCATGATCAAGAGGGGTTGTTCCTCCAGCTTCTCCAGTTTGATTAGAAGGTCCGGTTCTTCCTGGTTCCTGATCTTGGGATAATCCTATCCCTAGCCTCTCCAACAACACTCTCAATGTTGTTGCCTTCTCTGATGGAGCTCGGGACAGATCCTCTAGGTCTTCCCATTTCTTCTCCTCATAATACCCTTTAGACTCAACAAACTTCACTTCTCTAGATACCATAACCCTCCTAGTTATTGGATCATAACATTTGTAGCCTTTCTGAGTGATTGAGTACCCAATGAACATAGCTTTAGTACTCTTTGCTTCTAGCTTGTTCCTTCTTTCTCCGGGAATCATCACATAACATAAGCACCCAAAGACTCTCAAATGATCAATGTGTGGCTTGGCCTTGTTCAATACTTCAAAGGGAGACAGTTTCTTCAAGACACGGGTTGGCACTCTATTGATGAGATAGCAAGCAGTCTGAACAGCATCACTCCAAAACCTCTTAGGGACATTCATGTGGAACA
Organism: Brassica napus; assembly: GCF_020379485.1. Classification (NCBI taxonomy): domain Eukaryota; kingdom Viridiplantae; phylum Streptophyta; class Magnoliopsida; order Brassicales; family Brassicaceae; genus Brassica; species Brassica napus. Next base: position 11,278 of record NW_026015893.1, on the reverse strand, counting down.
TGATTGATCTCGCAACCTCCATCAAATGTCTGTTCTTCCTCTCAGCCACCCCATTTTGTTGTGGTGTGTAAGGACAGCTAGTTTGTTGCACAATCCCATGCTTTGCAAGATGACTCTTGAAAGCATTGCTAGTGTATTCTCCTCCATTATCAGACCTCAGAATCCTCACAGTGGCATTGTACTGATTAGTAACATATGCTTGGAAGTTCATGAAGGCTTCTAGGACTCTGTCTTTGGAGGGAATCATGGTGATCCATGTGTACTTGGACTTCTCATCAATGAAAGTCACAAAGTACTTATGGCTGTCTCTAGACATACAGGGAGCTGTCCACACGTCTGAATGCACCAGATCAAAGCAATTCTCATATCTGGTTTCTGATGTTGGGAAGACAGTCCTACAGTGCTTTCCAAGTATACAAGCTTCACACTCCAAGTGATTGAACGCCATACTTGGTAGAATCAGTTCAATTGCCTTGGCATGAGGATGTCCCAGCCTTGCATGCCATGTGAGATTATCACACCTATCCGTTGTGCTGCTTAAACACACAGACTCCACAGGACTAGGCGCCTCAGTTGTTTGGAGATGATAGAGCTGATGCTTGCTGTCTCCTCTGCCAATAACCCTTCCAGTCTTCAAATCCTGGAACTCAACTTCATTTGGTCTGAAAACCACTTGACAATCCAGATCAACTGTAGCCTTCTTAACTGAGATTAGATTGGATGTAAACTGAGGTAGGTAGAAGGCAGTGGAGTTCTTCTCAAACAGCTTGAGGTTTCCCACTCCTTCTATTGGGATCCTGGTACCATTGGCTATCATGACACTCCCTGTTGCTGCTTTAACCTCACTGATTAGTCTCTTGTCACTGATCATGTGGTGTGTTGCTCCAGAGTCAATGATGATGGGTTTAGATGTGGATGCTTTGGCAGGAGCACCCAGACTCCGGGTCGTAGCCAAAGCATACACATGCTTAACCAACTCATCCCATTCCTTCTTTGTCACACACTCATCTGCCCTCTTGGTATCCATTCCTCTCATATCCGCACTGTCTCCTACTGTCTCTCCCATGTAAGCTGAGTATGAACACTCTCCTATAACCATCTGCTGAAGTACATCCTTGATTCTCTTCAAGATTACACTCATCCTGTCACTTAAGTGCTCAGACTCGCTATCCTTTCTCCATGCCCTTCTCTTCATTAACCACTCCTTAGAAAGTTTTCTCAACCTTCCCCTCTTACAGCTTGTACCTCCCTTCCATCTTTCTGGCTTCCTGTTCATTTCCCACACATCACAAGTATATTTAACAAGCTCACATACCTCTTCCATAAGGAAGCTGAAGATCACATCTTGCTTCCTCCTTTCTTGACAACATCTCGGATTTGATGTGTGTGTCTTCACCACATCTAGCTCCGACCATACTTCTCTCAGCCTTCCCACAAGCTGATAACACTCATCCTTTCCTTGTCTCAAGCCGCGGATCACCCCTCTGTCCTCAACGACTCTCACAAGCTTGGACTTGCCTAAAGTTGCTTCAATCTCACTCTTTGTAGTGTCTCCTTGAACAACTTCATTTCCCAGCTTCAGACCTCTTGTCTGACCTTCTTCAGTAGCCATTTCCATGAAAGGTTTCCCCTTTCCATGACTACTCCATAACCCACAGCTTTCCAAAGCTCTCTTTGCCCATCTTGACCAATCGCCATCCCTCTCTTCTTCAAGCTCCATGGTTGTACTAGATCTGTGCTTCATTTCCATGTTGAGATAGTTTGAATCCATCAGAATATCTCACACCACTCAGATAATAAAGACCAGAACTCAAGAACACCAAGAACACTCAAGAACCCTCAAGAACACTCAAGAACACCCAGATTTTATGAAAAACGAAATCACACTCTCCCCTTTTTAGCAACCTGGCTCTGATACCATATACACTTTTGTGTATTAGAGCATGATTCAACCAATCAGGGATAATCAGATGAAAAGATTAAAGAGATTAAGAGATTCTAGTGAGAGAATAAAGAGAGAGAGACTCAAAACTCCATTAATTAATAACTGATGAGGTTTACAAGTATTAATAGAGAGAGCAACAAGGAAATTCGAAATGGTTAAGCATGTGTAGTCAAAGGACAGGCTGGAACTCCTTTTGAATCACTTGGCTGTGCTTTCTCACATGCTTGCACTAGTATAAAGGTAACTTCTCCTTTCCAGCATCATACAGGCTGTCAAAGTGATCCCTTATCCTTCCTTAACCTCACTTATCCTCTTAGGTCGAGTTTCCTCTCTTCTCTTCACTAAGTTACCTTCTCATCCTATCAGATAATGATGAGGATATTCAACCAGAGCCGGAACCAGACTTAACTGAACCTGATATCCAGGACATGATCAGCAACATAACCAAATCAGAGACAGTCCAAGAAGTGCCAGTACCAACCGTATTCAAGGGAGCTATCACTAGACAAAGAGCTAAGGTACTTCAACATAAATTTAATGAGAGCATGATACTTGCTTCTGATCTTGGACAGGTTAAACTGGCTGGTGAACCAAGCTTGAAGCAAGATGAACTAAAGGATGCAGAACCGGTTAAGGAGAAACAAGCATCAAGTGAGGATATGTGGCCATTCATCCCGGAGCAATGCCACACCAACCTGATGATCATTACCATGGAAGATCAACTTGCCTAGCAAGTCTCTTGGACGAATCTAGCAACTAGGCCAAGCTCTTTGTGTGTGCTCTTTTTCCCTTACTCTTGGTTTTGTCCCAAATGGGTTTTCCAGAGAAGGTTTTTAACGAGGCCACAACTTGCTTCACACTTATCCCAAGTGCCAAGTTCGATCCAAGGCTAAGAAGCCTCATGACCTTATTTCATGTTTTACATTATAGTTTGTTTCCTTATTTGTACTTTCGTGACCTAAGTGGAGCCTGTTCCCTTAGTCCTATTTATATGTTTTCGCAAGCCCACTTTTGGGGCAGACTTTGAATAATCATAAACTTTTCTTTTAAAGAAAACCCTAGAGCTCTCAAGCTAGAACTCGCCTCCTTCTCTTTGCCTTGTGAGACCAGTACCTCCACGGCCTAGAGGAACCTTGTGTTGTATCACGAGCCTCCCATCTCTCGTGTGGTGCACTTCATCCCATCATACAGTTCCAGTTCAGATCCCTTGGTTGATTAGATCAGTCCATCCGGATCACCCTTGTGTTAGATCGGCTCCTTCTCTCTTGCTTGGGAACGTACAGCCTTTGATAGCTTAGGCTTGTATCATTTCTGGTATCAGAGCTGAAGTTCCTTCAGCATCAGGTTATATCTATCCTTGTCTCTTCTATTTGCATCCGATTTGTGATTCATTGTTTCTGCTTTCATGAAATCATAAACCAAATAAAGAGATCGCGTTTCATTGTTGCACTTAGTTGTTTTCTTCACATCTTGCTTGCATCCGATTGTTACATCCTGTTCTGCTTAGTTTTAATCTTCATCAAGTCAAAAAAAAAAAATAAAAACGTGTTGCTAGGATTGCATAATTCGGTTTCCATTTTTGCAAAGAGTTTTCAAATTGTTTCCTTCCCGGTCGATCACCTTTTCCAAGTCTTTCCAATTCTATTACTACTACAGCTTTTATTAGTGTCTATTGCCTATTCGAATTATAAAAAAAAAAAAAAAAAAAAGGAAATTTGTATCTTTTCTTTCTCGTTTTCTTTCTTATTTACCTATTGAAAAGCTAAGGCATCTCTTGTTTATCTTGCAAGGTACAACTCAACCGCATACATGGGAGAAGCGAGTGAGCAAGCTACCATGATGCAAGTCCTCAACGCTTTGAGAGAAGAGATGAGGGTTATGCGGCAAGACCTTGGGGAAAGGATGACTAGAGTTGAGCAAAGACCTCCTCCTTTGCAACCAGTACGGAACGTTGATAGGTTCTTGAATCCAAACAACAGAAGATATGGAGTGCCCGTCCATGACAACCCGGAGACTAGCACCCGGAACCAGCAGACTGATGAAGACACGGGACAGCAGCACGGTCCAATACCAAACCAGAGAGCAGGGTTGCCACCAGATGACTATGGTGAAGAAGAAGAGGAGGAAGGGTTTGCACCTCAACCCCGAGCTCCACGCAGGCAAAACCGGCACCAAGGGTTTGAAGAAGAGGAACTCCTACCTCAACACCGAGCCCCACGCCAACAAAACTATAACCAAGGGCCAGAGCACATCAAGATGAATGCTCCCGGCTATGCGGGGAAGGTTGATCCAGAAGCTTACCTAGACTGGGAGAAAAGGATGGATCACATTTTTGCCTACTATAACCACCCTGGTCCTAAAAGAGTTGCTTTGGCAGTAGCTCAGCTCACGGACAATGCACTTTCCTGGTGGGATAGATTGTGCTCCGATAGGAGAAGGAACGGCCTGAGGCAACTAGACTCTTGGCTAGACATGAAAGATGCGATGAAGCAACGGTTTGTGCCTCAACACTTTCACAGAGACTTGCAAAGGAAGTTACGGGCACTCAAGCAAGGCAGCAAGTCAGTGGAAGAGTACTATGAAGAGTTTGAGAAACTAAGAAACCGTTTGGACCTTAATGAAGATGAGGAAGCTACCATGGCTCAGTTCCTTGATGGTTTACAGGAGAGGTTAAGCTGCAAGGTGGAGAGACATGTTTATGCTGACATGAAGGACCTGTTCCATCTAGCTATCCAAGCTGAACAACACATCAAGAAGAAGAGCTCCAAGGGCAAGTCTCAAGTTTCTTGGAATTCAAGCAATAGCAACTACAACAAGTCGGTGGACAAAGGAAAAGGGGTTGAAGGAGACAGCCGGCCTAAGCCTCGCACCACCGAACCCACGAAGGACAACAAAACCGAGCCAGCCAAAACTACCAACCCCCAACGTGCCAGAGACATCACCTGTTTCAAATGTAGAGGCCGAGGGCACATGGCAAGAGAGTGCCCAAACCAGAGGGTTATGCTGCTCACCGATGATGGCTATGAATCTCGTGATGAAGGAGAAGTACCTGAGATTCAAGAAGAGTATGGAGAAGTTGAATATGCTGATGTGGGAGAGAGCTTGATGATCCGACGTGTGCTTAGCGTCTTAGTTCAACCCGCCGAGACAATCCAAAGAGAAAACATATTCCACAGCCGTTGCACCATAAAAGGCAAGGTATGTAACCTTATTATAGATGGTGGGTCTTGTACCAATGCTGCTAGCGCTTACATGGTAGAAAAACTTGGTTTAGAAAAGACAAAGCATCCGCATCCATATAGGCTAAGGTGGTTAGATGATAAGGTTGAGCTTAAAATTAAGGAACAAGTGAGCATTCCATTTAGCATTGGTAAGTATCAAGATGAAGTAGTTTGTGACGTAGTCCCTATGCAAGCTGGACATGTATTGCTAGGAAGACCATGGCAGTGGGATAGAGAAACTAAGCATGATGGTAGAACTAATATGTATACATTCATGCATGATAAGCGTAAGATAAGCTTAGCGCCTCTCACTCCAACACAAGTTCATGAAATTCATTTGCAAATGGTTAAGGAAAAGGAAAAGTCTGTTAAATCAAACTTTCTTATCCGTTCTAGCTGTGTAAGAAAGGCTGCTACTACCAAACACACAATGCTACTAATGATCTTTAAGGAGCTTTTGAGTGCAGGTTCTGATGAGTTAACTCTTCATCCAGAGATTACTAAGCTTCTTGACATGTTCAAAGATGTGTTTCCAGAGGAGATTCCGCACGGTTTACCCCCACTCCGAGGCATTGAGCACCAGATAGATTTTGTGCCAGGAGCTGCCCTGCCAAACAAACCGGCTTATAGGGTGAACCCGGAAGAGACTAAGGAGTTGGAGAGACAAGTACAGGACCTATTAGACAAAGGATACGTGAGGGAGAGTCTCAGTCCTTGCGCTGTGCCTGTCTTACTTGTACCAAAGAAGGACGGGACATGGAGAATGTGTGTAGACTGCCGAGCCATCAACAACATCACCATCAAGTATAGACACCCCATCCCACGGCTTGATGACATGTTAGATGAGCTAAGCGGAGCCACCATCTTCTCCAAGATTGATCTTAAGAGTGGGTACCATCAGGTAAGAATGAAAGAGGGAGATGAGTGGAAGACAGCTTTTAAAACAAAGCAAGGTCTATATGAATGGTTGGTGATGCCATTTGGACTTAGCAATGCTCCTAGTACTTTCATGCGTCTCATGAACCACATTCTTAGGCCATACATCAGTAAGTTTGTTGTGGTTTATTTTGATGACATTTTAATTTACAGTACTAGTTTACTTGATCATGTGACACATCTTGAGCAAGTACTAGAGACACTTCGACAAGAAGGGCTTTATGCAAACCTCAAGAAGTGCACATTCTGCACTGATAAACTTGTCTTCCTAGGTTTTGTTGTGAGTTCACAGGGCTTACAGGTTGATGAAGAGAAGGTTAAGGCCATTCAAGAGTGGCCGACTCCAACAAACATCAGCCAAGTTAGAAGTTTCCATGGCCTAGCTAGCTTCTACAGGCGGTTTGTCAAGGATTTCAGTAGTATAGCTGCACCCCTTACTGCTGTGGTGAAGAAGAGTATTGGGTTCATTTGGGAAAAAGCTCAACAGGAAGCCTTTCAGACCTTGAAGTATCGCCTGACCCATGCACCAGTACTGGTCTTACCCGACTTCAATAAGACCTTTGAAGTAGAATGTGATGCATCAGGGATTGGGATAGGGGCAGTTCTTATTCAAGAAGGAAAACCCGTGGCTTACTTCAGTGAGAAGCTTGGTGGAGCAGCTCTTAATTATCCGACCTATGATAAAGAGTTGTATGCCTTGGTGAGAGCTTTGGAGACATGGCAGCACTACCTGCTGTCTAAAGAATTCGTGGTACACACTGACCATGAAACCCTTAAACATCTAAGAGGGCAAACCAATCTCAAGAGGAGACATGCTCGCTGGTTAGAGTTTATTGAGACATTTCCCTACATTATCAAGTATAAGAAGGGCAAGGAGAACATTGTAGCAGATGCACTCTCCAGGAGATATGCTTTGATTGCAACCATGGAAGCAAAGGTGTTGGGATTTGAGTTCATCAAAAGTTTGTACGGAGAAGATCCGGATCTTGCTGCTATCTACTCAAGTTGCACCAAAGGACCACAAGGAAAGTTCTACTTGCATGAGGGATTTCTTTTCAAGGGCAGGAGATTATGCATTCCTCAATGCTCCTTGAGAGATCTAATCACTAGAGAGGCTCACGGAGGAGGGCTCATGGGTCACTTTGGAGTAGATAAGACACTTGCTGTGGTCAGGGAACATTTCTATTGGCCGCATCTTAAGAAATCAGTAGAATCTCATTGCGCCAGATGTGTGACTTGCAAGAAGGCTAAGTCTAGAGTCCAGCCTCATGGCCTTTACATGCCACTGCCGATTCCTACAGCTCCTTGGGTAGACATCTCCATGGATTTTGTCCTAGGATTACCAAAAATTCATCACAAGGATTCAATCTTTGTTGTCGTGGACAGATTCTCCAAAATGGCACACTTCATACCTTGTGCCAAGGTGAATGATGCGTCCAAAACTGCTGATCTGTTCTTTAAGGAGGTAGTGCGCTTACATGGGGTGCCAAGGACTATTGTATCTGACCGAGACACCAAGTTCCTCAGCCACTTTTGGAGAACACTATGGAAGAAGTTGGGTACAAAGTTGCTATTCTCTACTACTTGCCATCCCCAAACTGATGGGCAGACTGAAGTTGTCAACAGGACGCTCTCTACGCTGCTTAGGGCAACCATTGGGAAGAACATGAAGAATTGGGTTGATTGTATTCCATTCATCGAATTTGCATACAACCGAGCTCAGCATTCAGCCACTAAGATGTCCCCCTTTGAGGCAGCCTATGGGTTCAACCCGAAAACCCCTTTGGATCTTAAACCATTACCTCCAGCTGAAGTTGTCAGTCTTACCGGGGAAGCTAAAGCTGCTTATGTCAAAGAACTCCATCAGAAGGTTCAAGAGAATTTAGAGAAGAGGACTGAGCAGTACACTAAACATGCCAACAAGGGCCGCAAGGACATTGTATTTGAACCAGGGGAGTGGGTTTGGTTACACATGCGGCAAGAAAGGTTTCCTAACCAGAGAAGTTCCAAGCTGAAGCCAAGAGGGGACGGCCCATTTCAAGTTGTTGAGAGGATCAACAACAATGCCTACCGTCTTGATCTGCCAGGTGAGTTGAATGTGTCTTCTACTTTCAATGTTACTGATCTATCTCCTTGTTTTGCAGATGAACCAGTTTTGAGGTCAAAACCTTTTGAAGAGGGAGGGAATGATGAGGACATTCAACCAGAGCCGGAACCAGACTTAACTGAACCTGATATCCAGGACATGATCAGCAACATAACCAAATCAGAGACAGTCCAAGAAGTGCCAGTACCAACCGTATTCAAGGGAGCTATCACTAGACAAAGAGCTAAGGTACTTCAACATAAATTTAATGAGAGCATGATACTTGCTTCTGATCTTGGACAGGTTAAACTGGCTGGTGAACCAAGCTTGAAGCAAGATGAACTAAAGGGTGCAGAACCGGTTAAGGAGAAACAAGCATCAAGTGAGGATATGTGGCCATTCATCCCGGAGCAATGCCACACCAACCTGATGATCATTACCATGGAAGATCAACTTGCCTAGCAAGTCTCTTGGACGAATCTAGCAACTAGGCCAAGCTCTTGTGTGTGCTCTTTTTCCCTTACTCTTGGTTTTGTCCCAAATGGGTTTTCCAGAGAAGGTTTTTAACGAGGCCACAACTTGCTTCACACTTATCCCAAGTGCCAAGTTCGATCCAAGGCTAAGAAGCCTCATGACCTTATTTCATGTTTTACATTATAGTTTGTTTCCTTATTTGTACTTTCGTGACCTAAGTGGAGCCTGTTCCCTTAGTCCTATTTATATGTTTTCGCAAGCCCACTTTTGGGGCAGACTTTGAATAATCATAAACTTTTCTTTTAAAGAAAACCCTAGAGCTCTCAAGCTAGAACTCGCCTCCTTCTCTTTGCCTTGTGAGACCAGTACCTCCACGGCCTAGAGGAACCTTGTGTTGTATCACGAGCCTCCCATCTCTCGTGTGGTGCACTTCATCCCATCATACAGTTCCAGTTCAGATCCCTTGGTTGATTAGATCAGTCCATCCGGATCACCCTTGTGTTAGATCGGCTCCTTCTCTCTTGCTTGGGAACGTACAGCCTTTGTTAGCTTAGGCTTGTATCAGAAACGTCCCCAAGTAGTACTGTGGTTAAAATAAAGTTACCACGTAAAAACTCCTAAAGTTACTGTCTCAGCCTCCTTGGTCTTCATCTCAAGTACTTCTCGAATTAATCAGGTTGATTAGAATGACAAAGAAGCTGTCATATTCCCAAACAGGAAAACTAGGATCACCTGATTTGAAAGTGGATAGCTTCTTCATCAACTCCTATGAGATTTATTCGAATTCCTGGTGATTCTCCAACTTTATGTATCAAAATCAAGCTTCTTACATCGCGATTCATCTGGTTTGATTGGAACGACAAAGAAGCTGTCCTATTCCCAAACAGGGAAACTGGAATCACCTGATTTGAAAGTGGGATAGCTTCTTCATCCTAACTCCTATGAGATTATTCAGCTTCCTGGTGATTCTTCACTACTTATTTTCAAAATCAAGCTTCTTACATCGTGATTCATCCTGGTTTGATTTAGAATGACAAAGAAGCTGTCCTATTCCCAAACAGGAAAACTGGGATCACCTGATTTGAAAGTGGGATAGTTCTTCATCCGAAATCCTATGAGATGTATTCGCCTTCCTGGTGATTCTCCATACTTTATGTATCAAAATCAAGCTCTTACATCGCAACATCCTGGTTTGATTAGAATAACAACGAAGCTGTCCTATTCCCAAACAGGAAAACTGGGATCAATGATTTGAAAGTGGGATAGCTTCTTCATCCGAACTCCTATGAGATTTATTCAACTTCCTGGTGTTCTCCACTACTTTATGTTTCAAAATCAAGCTTCTTACATCGTGATTCATCCTGGTTTGATTAGAATGACAAAGAAGCTGTCATATTCCCAAACCGGGGAAAACTGGTGATCACCTGATTTGAAAGTGGGATACTTCTTCATCCTAACTCCTATGAGATTTATTCAGCTTCCTGGTGATTCTCCACTACTTTATGTATCAAAATCAAGCTTCTTACATCGGATTCATCCTGGTTTGATTAGAACGACAAAGAAGCTGTCATATCCCCAAACGGAAAACTGGGAATCACCTGATTTGAAAGTGGGGATAGCTTCTCATCCTAACTCCTATGAGATTTATTCAACTTCCTGTGATTCTGTCACTACTTTATGTATCAAAATCAAGCTTCTTACATCGTGATTCATCCTGGTTTTGATTGGAACGACGAAGAAGCGTCTATCCCAAACAGGAAAACTGGGATCACCTGATTTGAAAGTGGATAACTTCTTCATCATAACTCCTATGAGGATTATTCAGCTTCCTGTGATTCTCCACTACTTTTGTATCAAAATCAAGCTTCTTAAATCGATTCATCCTGGTTTGTTGGAACGACAAGAAGAAGCTGTCATATTCCCAAACAGGAAAATGGAATCACCTGATTGAAAGTGGGATAACTTCTTCATCCAACTCCTATGAGATTTATTCAACTTCCTGGTGATTCTCCACTACTTTATGTATCAAAATCAAGCTTCTTACAAAGCGATCATCCTGGTTGATTGGAACGACAAATAAGATGTCATATTCCCAAACAGGAAAAACTGGAATCACTGATTTGAAAGTGGGATAGCTTCTTCATCCTAACTCCTATGAGATTTATTTCACTTCCTGGTGATTCTCCACACGTTATGTATCCAAATCACGTCTTACACGTGATTCACCTGGTTTGATTGGAACGACAAAGAAGCTGTCCTATTCCCAAACAGGAAAACTGGGATCACCTGATTTGAAAGTGGGATAACTTCTTCATCCAACTCCTATGAGATTATTCAGCTTCCTGGTGTGATTCTCCACTTTTTATGTATCAAAATCAAGCTTTACCAAAGCGATTCATCCTGGTTTGATGGAACGACGAATAAGCTGTCCTATTCCCAAACAGGAAACTGGGAATAACCTGATTGAAAGTGGGATAGCTTCTTATCCTAACTCCTATGAGATTATTCAACTTCCTGGTGATCTCCAATACTTTATGTATCAAAATCAAGCTCTTACAAAGTGATCATCCTGGTTTGATTGGAATGACGAAGAAGCTGTCATATCCCAAAAGGAAA
>NW_026015892.1:0-21357 GCF_020379485.1 Brassica napus | reverse complement strand
ATTCCTATGAGATTTATTCAGCTCCTGGTGATTCTCCACTACTTATGTTTCAAATCAAGCTTCTTACATATCACGATTCATCCTGGTTTGATTAGAATGACAAAGAAGCTGTCATTCCCAAACAGGAAAACTGGGATCACCTGATTTGAAAGTGGGATAGCTTCTTCATCCTAACTCCTATGAGATTTATTCAGCTTCCTGGTGATTCTCCACTACTTTATGTATCTCAAATCAAGCTTCTTACATCGCGATTCATCCTGGTTGATTAGAATGACAAAGGAAGCTGTCATATTCCCAAACAGGAAAAACTGGGATCACCTGATTTGAAAGTGGGATAGCTTCTTCATCCTAACTCCTATGAGATTTATTCAGCTTCCTGGTGATTCTCCACTACTTTATGTATCAAAATCAAGCTTCTTACATCGCGATTCATCCTGGTTTGATTAGTGAACAAAGAAGCTGTCATATTCCAAACAGGAAAACTGGGATCACCTGATTTGAAGTGGGATAGGTTCTTCTCCTAACTCCTATGATTTTATTCAGCTTCCTGGTGATTCTCCACTACTTTATGTATCAAAATCAAGCTTCTTTACATCGCGATTCATCTGGTTTGATAAGAATGACAAGGAGCTGTCATATTCCCAAAACAGGAAAACTGGGATCACCTGATTTGAAAGTGGGTAGCTTCTTCATCCTAACTCCTATGAGATTTATTCGTCTTGATTCCACTATTTGTATCAAAATCAAGCTCTTACATCGCAATTCATCCTGGTTTGATTAGAATGACAAAGAAGCTGTCATATTCCAAACAGGAAAACTGGGATCACCTGATTTGAAGTGGGATAGCTTCTTCATCCTAACTCCTATGAGATTTATTCGCTTCCTGGGATTCTCCACTACTTTATGTTTCCAAATCAGTTTCTTACATCGCGATTCATCCTGGTTTGATTAGAATGACAAAGAAGCTGTCATATTCCCAAACAGGAAACTGGGATCACTGATTTGAAAGTGGGGATAGCTTCTTCATCCTAACTCCTATGAGATTTATTCAGCTTCCTGGTGATTCTCCACTATTTATGTATCAAAATCAAGCTTCTTACATCGCGATTCAATCCTGGTTTGATTAGAATGACAAAGAAGCTGTCATATCCAAACAGGAAAATGGGATCACCTGATTTGAAAAGTGGATAGCTTCTTCATCCTAACTCCTATGAGATTATTCAGCTTCCTGGTGATTCTCACTACTTTATGTATCAAAATCAAGCTTCTTACATCGCGATTTCATCCTGGTTGATTAGAATGACAAAGAAGCTGTCATATTCCCAAACAGGAAAACTGGGGGGATCACCTGATTTGAAAGTGGGATCTTTTCTTCATCCTAACTCCTATGAGATTTATTCAGCTTCCTGGTGATTCTCCACTACTTTATGTATCAAAATCAAGCTTCTTACATCGCGATTCATCCTGGTTTGATTAGAATGACAAAGAAGCTGTCATATTCCCAAACAGGAAAACTGGGATCACTGATTTGAAAGTGGGATAGCTTCTTCATCCTAACTCTATGAGATTTATTCAGCTTCCTGGTGATTCTCCACTACTTTATGTATCAAAATCAAGCTTCTTACATCGCAATTCATCCTGGTTTGATTAGAATGACAAAGAAGCTGTCATATTCCAAACTGGAAAACTGGGATCACCTGATTTGAAAGTGGATCGCTTCTTCATCCTAACTCCTATGAGATTTATTCAGTTCCTGGTGATTCTCCACTCTTATGTTTCAAAATCAAGCTTCTTACATCGCGATTCATCCTGGTTTGATTAGAATGACAAATAAGCTGTCATATTCCCAAACAGGGAAAACTGGGATCACCTGATTTGAAAGTGGGATAGCTTCTTCATCCTAACTCCTATGAGATTTATTCAGCTTCCTGGTGATTCTCCACTACTTTATGTTTCAAAATCAAGCTTCTTACATCGCGCAATTCATCCTGGTTTGATTAGAATGACAAAGAAGCTGTCTATTCCCAAAAGGAAAACTGGGATCACCTGATTTGAAAGTGGGATAGCTTCTTCATCCTAACTCCTATGAGATTTATTCAGCTTCTGGTGATTCTCCACTACTTTATGTATCAAAATCAAGCTTCTTACATCGCGATTCATCCTGGTTTGATTAGAATGACAAATAAGCTGTCATATTCCCAAACAGGAAAAACTGGGATCACCTGATTTGAAAGTGGGATAGCTTCTTCATCCTAACTCCTATGAGATTTTTCAAGCTTCCTGGGTGATTCTCCACTACTTTATGTTTCAAAATCAAGCTTCTTACATCGCGATTCATCCTTGTTTGATTAGAATGACAAGAAGCTGTCATATTCCCAAACAGGAAAACTGGGAATCACCTGATTTGAAAGTGGGATAGCTTCTTCATCCTAACTCCTATGAGATTTATTCAGCTTCCTGGTGATTCTCCCTACTTATGTTTCAAAATCAAGCTTCTTACATCGCGATTCATCCTGGTTTGATTAGAATGACAAAAAAGCTGTCATATTCCCAAACAGGAAAACGGATCACCTGATTTGAAGTGGGATAGCTTCTTCATCCTAACTCCTGTGAGATTTATTCACCCCTTCCTGGTGATTCTCCACTACTTTATGTATCAAAATCAAGCTTCTTACATCGCGATTCATCCTGGTTTGATTAGAATGACAAAGAAGCTGTCATATTCCCAAACAGGAAAACTGGGATCACCTGATTTGAAAGTGGGATAGCTTCTTCATCCTAACTCCTATGAGATTATTCAGCTTCCTGGTGATTCTCCACTACTTTATGTATCAAAATCAAGCTTCTTACATCGCGATTCATCCTGGTTTGATTAGAATGACAAAGAAGTGTCATATTCCCAAACAGGAAAACTGGGATCACCTGATTTGAAAGTGGGATAGCTTCTTCATCCTAACTCCTGTGAGATTTATTCGACTTCCTGGTGATTCTCCACTACTTTATGTATCAAAATCAAGCTTCTTACATCGCGATTCATCCTGGTTTGATTAGAATGACAAAGAAGCTGTCATATTCCCAAACAGGAAAACTGGGATCACCTGATTTGAAAGTGGATAGCTTCTTTATCCTAACTCCTATGAGATTTATCAGCTTCCTGGTGATTCTCCACTACTTTATGTATCAAAATCAAGCTTCTTACATCGCGATTCTTCCTGGTTTGATTAGAATGACAAAGAAGCTGTCATATTCCCAAACAGGAAAACTGGGATCACCTGATTTGAAAGTGGGATAACTTCTTCATCCTAACTCCTATGAGATTTATTCAGCTTCCTGAGATTCTCCACTACTTTATGTATCAAAATCAAGCTTCTTCCATCGCGATTCATCCTGGTTTGATTAGAATGACAAAGAAGCAGTCATTCCCAAACAGGAAAACTAGGATCACCTGATTTGAAAGTGGGATAGCTTCTTCATCCTAACTCCTGTGAGATTTATTCGACTTCCTTGTGATTCTCCACTACTTTATGTATCAAAATCAAGCTTCTTACATCGCGATTCATCCTGGTTTGATTAGAATGACAAAGAAGCTGTCATATTCCCAAACAGGAAAACTGGGATCACCTGATTTGAAAGTGGGATAGCTTCTTCATCCTAACTCCTATGAGATTTATTCAGCTTCCTGGTGATTCTCCACCTTTATGTATCAAAATCAAGCTTCTTACATCGCGATTCATCCTGGTTTGATTAGAATGACAAAGAAGCGTCATATTCCCAAACAGGAAAAGGGATCACCTGTTAAAGTGGGATGCTTCTTCATCCTAACTCCTATGAGATTTATTAAAGCTTCCTGGTGATTCTCCACTACTTTATGATTCAAAATCAAGTTCTTACTATACACTTTTGTGTATTAGAGCATGATTCAACCAATCAGGGATAATCAGATGAAAAGATTAAAGAGATTAAGAGATTCTAGTGAGAGAATAAAGAGAGAGAGACTCAAAACTCCATTAATTAATAACTGATGAGGTTTACAGTATTAATAGAGAGCAACAAGAAATTCGAAATGGTTAAGCATGTGAGTCAAAGGACAGGCTGGAACTCCTTTTGAATCACTTGGCTGTGCTTTCTCACATGCTTGCACTAGTATAAAGGTAACTTCTCCTTTCCAGCATCATACAGGCTGTCAAAGTGATCCCTTATCCTTCCTTAACCTCACTTATCCTCTTTGGTCGAGTTTCCTCTCTTCTCTTCACTAAGTTACCTTCTCATCCCATCAGATAACTTCCCCAAGTAGTTACTGTGGTTAAAATAAAGTTACCACAGTAAAACTCTAAAGTTACTGTCTCAGCCTCCTTGGTCTTCATCTCAATACTCCCCCTCAAGCTTGACCATGTAGAACAAGTCAAGCTTGGAAACCATGAAGACCTCCCTCGTTAAAACCTCACCAAGTAAAACCCATTGGGATAAAACCTTGATGAGGGAAAAAGAGTGGAGACTCCATGGTTAAGGGGCTCAGCTCCTAGGAGTCAGATCAATGAGTCCAAGCCTTGACAGTATGGACTCCATTGTCTTCAATCTCGCTGCCTTAGTAAACACATCTGCAAGCTGATCTTCACTTCTTGTATAACATGGCAGAATCACTCTTAAGATGATCATCTGCCTCACCTTATGACAATCCACCTCTATGTGCTTTGTTCTCTCATGAAACACTGAATTGGAGGCAATGTGGATAGCTGCTTGATTGTCACAATGCATTGTCATAGGTGTGGCCTGCTCGATCTCCAAGTGCTTCAAGATTCCCTTGATCCACACCAACTCATTTGTAAGCTTCAACATAGCTCTATACTCAGCTTCAGCACTTGAACAGGAGATGACCTTCTGCTTCTTACTCTTCCAAGTAACCAGATTCCCTCCAATGAATGTGTACAATACCCAGTAGTTGATCTCCTGTCCACTCTATCTCCTGCCCAATCAGCATCACAATACCAACCACTTCTGTACTGCCATTGCAACCCATCCAAACTCCTTGTCCATGTGAGCCACTCAAATACCTCAGTATCCTATCAACCATCTTCCAGTGATGTACCTTTGGCGCCTGCATATGTTGGCTCACTTGATTCACAGCAAAGCATATATCAGGTCTGGTGATAGTCAAGTAGATCAGCTTACCCACCATCCTCCTATACAGCTTAGCATCCTCAAACAACTGGTTCTCTTCAACCTCCCCCTCACGCAAGACCTTATACCCTTCCTCAAGAGGTGTCTTAGCTATCTTCCCTCCAAGCACATCAGTCTCCTTCAGCATATCCATAGTATACTTCCTTTGAGACATAAACAAACCCTCCTTAGATCTGCATATCTCAATCCCCAAAAAATACTTCATCTCTCCAAGTCTTTAATATCAAACACAGACTTGAGAAACTCTTTGGTGGCTTTAATCCCAGCCTTATCACTCCCTGTGATAATCAAATCATCCACATACACCAAAATCACTATGATCCCTGATGGTCCAACCAGTGTGAGAGTGTATGATCTAGTTCAGACTTCCTGAACCCTCTCCCATTGAGAGTTGTACTAAGCTTTCTGTACCAAGCTCTAGGAGACTGCTTCAGCCCATATATAGCCTTCTTCAATCTCAAAACATTCCCTGGCTTTACTAGATGCTCAAGACCAGGAGGTGGATGCATGTATACTTCATCTTCAAGTTCACCTTGCAAGAAAGCATTCTTCACATCCATTTGCCACAAATCCCACTCCAAGTTTGTTGCAATAGATAACACAATTCGAATTGTGTGAAGCTTGGCCACTGGTGCAAAAGTATCAATGTAATCTTCCCCATAAGTCTGTGTAAATCCTCTTGCAACCAGCCTAGTCTTCGCCTATCTATCTCCCCATTTGCAAGGTACTTGATGGTGAAGATCCATCTGCTTGAAACTGCCTTCTTCCCTTTAGGTAACTCACTCTCATACCAAGTATCATTCCTGATCATTGCATCCCTTTCATCTCCTACTGAATCTCTCCAAACCTTGTGCTTCATAGCTTCTTCATAAGATCTTGGTATCTCATTCTCATCCAAGTTACACATAAACACCATGTGCTCTTCTGGAAACTCTGCAAAGGAACACACGGCTTGAGAGGGATGCTCCACAGCCTGGGCATTGTAGTACACTCTCGTGTTACCCAGTTGGAAGGATCCCTCCTTATCCTTGTGCTCCTCCGCAAGGTCTCAACCTGTTCTTCAGCCTGAACATTCTCTTGTGCTTCCTCTCTTAAACCAGTAGGTTCTCCCTGCTCATTTCCACCTGACTGAGCTTCACTCTCTACTTCCTGTGTCTCCTCCTGATCATGCTGACCTGAATCCTCTTGGTTATGCTCCTGCTCCCCTGATTCAGATCCATTCCCCCTCTCATGATCAAGAGGGGTTGTTCCTCCAGCTTCTCCAGTTTGATTAGAAGGTCCGGTTCTTCCTGGTTCCTGATCTTGGGATAATCCTATCCCTAGCCTCTCCAACAACACTCTCAATGTTGTTGCCTTCTCTGATGGAGCTCGGACAGATCCTCTAGGTCTTCCCATTTCTTCTCCTCATAATACCCTTTAGACTCAACAAACTTCACTTCTCTAGATACCATAACCCTCCTAGTTATTGGATCATAACATTTGTAGCCTTTCTGAGTGATTGAGTACCAATGAACATAGCTTTAGTACTCTTTGCTTCTAGCTTGTTCCTTCTTTCTCCGGGAATCATCACATAACATAAGCACCCAAAGACTCTCAAATGATCAATGTGTGGCTTGGCCTTGTTCAATACTTCAAAGGGAGACAGTTTCTTCAAGACACGGGTTGGCACTCTATTGATGAGATAGCAAGCAGTCTGAACAGCATCACTCCAAAACCTCTTAGGGACATTCATGTGGAACATGATTGATCTCGCAACCTCCATCAAATGTCTGTTCTTCCTCTCAGCCACCCCATTTTGTTGTGGTGTGTAAGGACAGCTAGTTTGTTGCACAATCCCATGCTTTGCAAGATGACTCTTGAAAGCATTGCTAGTGT
Organism: Brassica napus; assembly: GCF_020379485.1. NCBI lineage: Eukaryota > Viridiplantae > Streptophyta > Magnoliopsida > Brassicales > Brassicaceae > Brassica > Brassica napus. The sequence goes on along the minus strand of NW_026015892.1, from coordinate 14,304 downwards.
ATTCTCCTCCATTATCAGACCTCAGAATCCTCACAGTGGCATTGTACTGATTAGTAACATATGCTTGGAAGTTCATGAAGGCTTCTAGGACTCTGTCTTTGGAGGGAATCATGGTGATCCATGTGTACTTGGACTTCTCATCAATGAAAGTCACAAAGTACTTATGGCTGTCTCTAGACATACGGGAGCTGTCCACACGTCTGAATGCACCAGATCAAAGCAATTCTCATATCTGGTTTCTGATGTTGGGAAGACAGTCCTACAGTGCTTTCCAAGTATACAAGCTTCACACTCCAAGTGATTGAACGCCATACTTGGTAGAATCAGTTCAATTGCCTTGGCATGAGGATGTCCCAGCCTTGCATGCCATGTGAGATTATCACACCTATCCGTTGTGCTGCTTAAACACACAGACTCCACAGGACTAGGCGCCTCAGTTGTTTGGAGATGATAGAGCTGATGCTTGCTGTCTCCTCTGCCAATAACCCTTCCAGTCTTCAAATCCTGGAACTCAACTTCATTTGGTCTGAAAACCACTTGACAATCCAGATCAACTGTAGCCTTCTTAACTGAGATTAGATTGGATGTAAACTGAGGTAGGTAGAAGGCAGTGGAGTTCTTCTCAAACAGCTTGAGGTTTCCCACTCCTTCTATTGGGATCCTGGTACCATTGGCTATCATGACACTCCCTGTTGCTGCTTTAACCTCACTGATTAGTCTCTTGTCACTGATCATGTGGTGTGTTGCTCCAGAGTCAATGATGATGGGTTTAGATGTGGATGCTTTGGCAGGAGCACCCAGACTCCGGGTCGTAGCCAAAGCATACACATGCTTAACCAACTCATCCCATTCCTTCTTTGTCACACACTCATCTGCCCTCTTGGTATCCATTCCTCTCTCCGCACTGTCTCCTACTGTCTCTCCCATGTAAGCTGAGTATGAACACTCTCCTATAACCATCTGCTGAAGTACATCCTTGATTCTCTTCAAGATTACACTCATCCTGTCACTTAAGTGCTCAGACTCGCTATCCTTTCTCCATGCCCTTCTCTTCATTAACCACTCCTTAGAAAGTTTTCTCAACCTTCCCCTCTTACAGCTTGTACCTCCCTTCCATCTTTCTGGCTTCCTGTTCATTCCCACACATCACAAGTATATTTAACAAGCTCACATACCTCTTCCATAAGGAAGCTGAAGATCACATCTTGCTTCCTCCTTTCTTGACAACATCTCGGATTTGATGTGTGTGTCTTCACCACATCTAGCTCCGACCATACTTCTCTCAGCCTTCCCACAAGCTGATAACACTCATCCTCTCCTTGTCTCAAGCCGCGGATCACCCCTCTGTCCTCAACGACTCTCACAAGCTTGGACTTGCCTAAAGTTGCTTCAATCTCACTCTTTGTAGTGTCTCCTTGAACAACTTCATTTCCCAGCTTCAGACCTCTTGTCTGACCTTCTTCAGTAGCCATTTCCATGAAAGGTTTCCCCTTTCCATGACTACTCCATAACCCACAGCTTTCCAAAGCTCTCTTTGCCCATCTTGACCATCGCCATCCCTCTTCTTCAAGCTCCATGGTTGTACTAGATCTGTGCTTCATTTCCATGTTGAGATAGTTTGAATCCATCAGAATATCTCACACCACTCAGATAATAAAGACCAGAACTCAAGAACACACAAGAACACTCAGAACCCTCAAGAACACACAAGAACACCCAGATTTTATGAAAAACGAAATCACACTCTCCCTTTTTAGCAACCTGGCTCTGATACCATATACACTTTTGTGTATTAGAGCATGATTCAACCAATCAGGGAATCAGATGAAAAGATTAAAGAGATTAAGAGATTCTAGTGAGAGAATAAAGAGAGAGAGACTCAAACTCCATTAATTAATAACTGATGAGGTTTACAAGTATTAATAGAGAGAGCAACAAGGAAATTCGAATGGTTAAGCATGTGTAGTCAAAGGACAGGCTGGAACTCCTTTGAATCACTTGGCTGTGCTTTCTCACATGCTTGCACAGTATAAGGTAACTTCTCCTTTCCAGCATCATACAGGCTGTCAAGTGATCCCTTATCCTTCCTTAACCTCACTTATCCTCTTTTAGGTCGATTTCCTCTCTTCTCTTCACTAAGTTACCTTTATTCTATCAGATACTGATGATATTCAACCAGAGCCGGAACCAGACTTAACTGAACCTGATATCCAGGACATGATCAGCAACATAACCAAATCAGAGACAGTCCAAGAAGTGCCAGTACCAACCGTATTCAAGGGAGCTATCACTAGACAAAGAGCTAAGGTACTTCAACATAAATTTAATGAGAGCATGATACTTGCTTCTGATCTTGGACAGGTTAAACTGGCTGGTGAACCAAGCTTGAAGCAAGATGAACTAAAGGATGCAGAACCGGTTAGAGAGGAGAAACAAGCATCAAGTGAGGATATGTGGCCATTCATCCCGGAGCAATGCCACACCAACCTGATGATCATTACCATGGAAGATCAACTTGCCTAGCAAGTCTCTTGGACGAATCTAGCAACTAGGCCAAGCTCTTTGTGTGTGCTCTTTTCCCTTACTCTTGGTTTTGTCCCAAATGGGTTTTCCAGAGAAGGTTTTTAACGAGGCCACAACTGCTTCACACTTATCCCAAGTGCCAAGTTCGATCCAAGGCTAAGAAGCCTCATGACCTTATTTCATGTTTTACATTATAGTTTGTTTCCTTATTTGTACTTTCGTGACCTAAGTGGAGCCTGTTCCCTTAGTCCTATTTATATGTTTTCGCAAGCCCACTTTTGGGGCAGACTTTGAATAATCATAAACTTTTCTTTTAAAGAAAACCCTAGAGCTCTCAAGCTAGAACTCGCCTCCTTCTCTTTGCCTTGTGAGACCAGTACCTCCACGGCCTAGAGGAACCTTGTGTTGTATCACGAGCCTCCCATCTCTGTGTGGTGCACTTCATCCCATCATACAGTTCCAGTTCAGATCCCTTGGTTGATTAGATCAGTCCATCCGGATCACCCTTGTGTTAGATCGGCTCCTTCTCTCTTGCTTGGGAACGTACAGCCTTTGATAGCTTAGGCTTGTATCATTTCTGGTATCAGAGCTGAAGTTCCTTCAGCATCAGGTTATATCTATCCTTGTCTCTTTATTTGCATCCGATTTGTGATTCATTGTTTCTGCTTTCATGAAATCATAAACCAAATAAAGAGATCGCGTTTCATTGTTGCACTTAGTTGTTTTCTTCACATCTTGCTTGCATCCGATTGTTACATCCTGTTCTGCTTAGTTTTAATCTTCATCAAGTCAAAAAAAAAAAAATAAAAAAACGTGTTGCTAGGATTGCATAATTCGGTTTCCATTTTTGCAAAGAGTTTTCAAATTGTTTCCTTCCCGGTCGATCACCTTTTCCAAGTCTTTCCAATTTATTACTACTACAGCTTTTTTAGTGTCTATTGCCTATTCGAATTTATAAAAAAAAACAAAAAAAGGAAATTTGTATCTTTTCTTTCTCGTTTTCTTTCTTATTTACCTATTGAAAAGCTAAGGCATCTCTTGTTTATCTTGCAAGGTACAACTCAACCGCATACATGGGAGAAGCGAGTGAGCAAGCTACCATGATGCAAGTCCTCAACGCTTTGAGAGAAGAGATGAGGGTTATGCGGCAAGACCTTGGGGAAAGGATGACTAGAGTTGAGCAAAGACCTCCTCCTTTGCAACCAGTACGGAACGTTGATAGGTTCTTGAATCCAAACAACAGAAGATATGGAGTGCCCGTCCATGACAACCCGGAGACTAGCACCCGGAACCAGCAGACTGATGAAGACACGGGACAGCAGCACGGTCCAATACCAAACCAGAGAGCAGGGTTGCCACCAGATGACTATGGTGAAGAAGAAGAGGAGGAAGGGTTTGCACCTCAACCCCGAGCTCCACGCAGGCAAAACCGGCACCAAGGGTTTGAAGAAGAGGAACTCCTACCTCAACACGAGCCCCACGCCAACAAAACTATAACCAAGGGCCAGAGCACATCAAGATGAATGCTCCCGGCTATGCGGGGAAGGTTGATCCAGAAGCTTACCTAGACTGGGAGAAAAGGATGGATCACATTTTTGCCTACTATAACCACCCTGGTCCTAAAAGAGTTGCTTTGGCAGTAGCTCAGCTCACGGACAATGCACTTTCCTGGTGGGATAGATTGTGCTCCGATAGGAGAAGGAACGGATTGAGGCAACTAGACTCTTGGCTAGACATGAAAGATGCGATGAAGCAACGGTTTGTGCCACAACACTTTCACAGAGACTTGCAAAGGAAGTTACGGGCACTCAAGCAAGGCAGCAAGTCAGTGGAAGAGTACTATGAAGAGTTTGAGAAATTAAGAAACCGTTTGGACCTTAATGAAGATGAGGAAGCTACCATGGCTCAATTCCTTGATGGTTTACAGGAGAGGATAAGCTGCAAGGTGGAGAGACATGTTATGCTGACATGAAGGACCTGTTCCATCTAGCTATCCAAGCTGAACAACACATCAAGAAGAAGAGCTCCAAGGGCAAGTCTCAAGTTTCTTGGAATTCAAGCAATAGCAACTACAACAAGTCGGTGGACAAAGGAAAAGGGGTTGAAGGAGACAGCCGGCCTAAGCCTCGCACCACCGAACCCACGAAGGACAACAAAACCGAGCCAGCCAAAACTACCAACCCCCAACGTGCCAGAGACATCACCTGTTTCAAATGTAGAGGCCGAGGGCACATGGCAAGAGAGTGCCAAACCAGAGGGTTATGCTGCTCACCGATGATGGCTATGAATCTCGTGATGAAGGAGAAGTACCTGAGATTCAAGAAGAGTATGGAGAAGTTGAATATGCTGATGTGGGAGAGAGCTTGATGATCCGACGTGTGCTTAGCGTCTTAGTTCAACCCGCCGAGACAATCCAAAAGAAAAACATATTCCACAGCCGTTGCACCATAAAAGGCAAGGTATGTAACCTTATTATAGATGGTGGGTCTTGTACCAATGCTGCTAGCGCTTACATGGTAGAAAAACTTGGTTTAGAAAAGACAAAGCATCCGCATCCATATAGGCTAAGGTGGTTAGATGATAAGGTTGAGCTTAAAATTAAGGAACAAGTGAGCATTCCATTTAGCATTGGTAAGTATCAAGATGAAGTAGTTTGTGACGTAGTCCCTATGCAAGCTGGACATGTATTGCTAGGAAGACCATGGCAGTGGGATAGAGAAACTAAGCATGATGGTAGAACTAATATGTATACATTCATGCATGATAAGCGTAAGATAAGAAGCTTAGCGCCTCTCACTCCAACACAAGTTCATGAAATTCATTTGCAAATGGTTAAGGAAAAGGAAAAGTCTGTTAAATCAAACTTTCTTATCCGTTCTAGCTGTGTGTAAGAAAGGCTGCTACTACCAAACACACAATGCTACTAATGATCTTTAAGGAGCTTTGAGTGCAGGTTCTGATGAGTTAACTCTTCATCCAGAGATTACTAAGCTTCTTGACATGTTCAAAGATGTGTTTCCAGAGGAGATTCCGCACGGTTTACCCCCACTCCGAGGCATTGAGCACCAGATAGATTTTGTGCCAGGAGCTGCCCTGCCAAACAAACCGGCTTATAGGGTGAACCCGGAAGAGACTAAGGAGTTGGAGAGACAAGTGCAGGACCTATTAGACAAAGGATACGTGAGGGAGAGTCTCAGTCCTTGCGCTGTGCCTGTCTTACTTGTACCAAAGAAGGACGGGACATGGAGAATGTGTGTAGACTGCCGAGCCATCAACAACATCACCATCAAGTATAGACACCCCATCCCACGGCTTGATGACATGTTAGATGAGCTAAGCGGAGCCACCATCTTCTCCAAGATTGATCTTAAGAGTGGGTACCATCAGGTAAGAATGAAAGAGGGAGATGAGTGGAAGACAGCTTTTAAAACAAAGCAAGGTCTATATGAATGGTTGGTGATGCCATTTGGACTTAGCAATGCTCCTAGTACTTTCATGCGTCTCATGAACCACATTCTTAGGCCATACATCAGTAAGTTTGTTGTGGTTTATTTCGATGACATTTTAATTTACAGTACTAGTTTACTTGATCATGTGACACATCTTGAGCAAGTACTAGAGACACTTCGACAAGAAGGGCTTTATGCAAACCTCAAGAAGTGCACATTCTGCACTGATAAACTTGTCTTCCTAGGTTTTGTTGTGAGTTCACAGGGCTTACAGGTTGATGAAGAGAAGGTTAAGGCCATTCAAGAGTGGCCGACTCCAACAAACATCAGCCAAGTTAGAAGTTTCCATGGCCTAGCTAGCTTCTACAGGCGGTTTGTCAAGGATTTCAGTAGTATAGCTGCACCCCTTACTGCTGTGGTGAAGAAGAGTATTGGGTTCATTTGGGAAAAAGCTCAACAGGAAGCCTTTCAGACCTTGAAGTATCGCCTGACCCATGCACCAGTACTGGTCTTACCCGACTTCAATAAGACCTTTGAAGTAGAATGTGATGCATCAGGGATTGGGATAGGGGCAGTTCTTATTCAAGAAGGAAAACCCGTGGCTTACTTCAGTGAGAAGCTTGGTGGAGCAGCTCTTAATTATCCGACCTATGATAAAGAGTTGTATGCCTTGGTGAGAGCTTTGGAGACATGGCAGCACTACCTGCTGTCTAAAGAATTCGTGGTACACACTGACCATGAAACCCTTAAACATCTAAGAGGGCAAACCAATCTCAAGAGGAGACATGCTCGCTGGTTGGTTAGAGTTTATTGAGACATTTCCCTACATTATCAAGTATAAGAAGGGCAAGGAGAACATTGTAGCAGATGCACTCTCCAGGAGATATGCTTTGATTGCAACCATGGAAGCAAAGGTGTTGGGATTTGAGTTCATCAAAAGTTTGTACGGAGAAGATCCGGATCTTGCTGCTATCTACTCAAGTTGCACCAAAGGACCACAAGGAAAGTTCTACTTGCATGAGGGATTTCTTTTCAAGGGCAGGAGATTATGCATTCCTCAATGCTCCTTGAGAGATCTAATCACTAGAGAGGCTCACGGAGGAGGGCTCATGGGTCACTTTGGAGTAGATAAGACACTTGCTGTGGTCAGGGAACATTTCTATTGGCCGCATCTTAAGAAATCAGTAGAATCTCATTGCGCCAGATGTGTGACTTGCAAGAAGGCTAAGTCTAGAGTCCAGCCTCATGGCCTTACATGCCACTGCCGATTCCTACAGCTCCTTGGGTAGACATCTCCATGGATTTTGTCCTAGGATTACCAAAAATTCATCACAAGGATTCAATCTTTGTTGTCGTGGACAGATTCTCCAAAATGGCACACTTCATACCTTGTGCCAAGGTGAATGATGCGTCCAAAACTGCTGATCTGTTCTTTAAGGAGGTAGTGCGCTTACATGGGGTGCCAAGGACTATTGTATCTGACCGAGACACCAAGTTCCTCAGCCACTTTTGGAGAACACTATGGAAGAAGTTGGGAACAAAGTTGCTATTCTCTACTACTTGCCATCCCCAAACTGATGGGCAGACTGAAGTTGTCAACAGGACGCTCTCTACGCTGCTTAGGGCAACCATTGGGAAGAACATGAAGAATTGGGTTGATTGTATTCCATTCATCGAATTTGCATACAACCGAGCTCAGCATTCAGCCACTAAGATGTCCCCCTTTGAGGCAGCCTATGGGTTCAACCCGAAAAACCCTTTGGATCTTAAACCATTACCCCCAGCTGAAGTTGTCAGTCTTACCGGGGAAGCTAAAGCTGCTTATGTCAAAGAACTCCATCAGAAGGTTCAAGAGAATTTAGAGAAGAGGACTGAGCAGTACACTAAACATGCCAACAAGGGCCGCAAGGACATTGTATTTGAACCAGGGGAGTGGGTTTGGTTACACATGCGGCAAGAAGGTTTCCTAACCAGAGAAGTTCCAAGCTGAAGCCAAGAGGGGACGGCCCATTTCAAGTTGTTGAGAGGATCAACAACAATGCCTACCGTCTTGATCTGCCAGGTGAGTTGAATGTGTCTTCTACTTTCAATGTTACTGATCTATCTCCTTGTTTTGCAGATGAACCAGTTTTGAGGTCAAAACCTTTGAAGAGGGAGGGAATGATGAGGATATTCAACCAGAGCCGGAACCAGACTTAACTGAACCTGATATCCAGGACATGATCAGCAACATAACCAAATCAGAGACAGTCCAAGAAGTGCCAGTACCAACCGTATTCAAGGGAGCTATCACTAGACAAAGAGCTAAGGTACTTCAACATAAATTTAATGAGAGCATGATACTTGCTTCTGATCTTGGACAGGTTAAACTGGCTGGTGAACCAAGCTTGAAGCAAGATGAACTAAAGGATGCAGAGAACCGGTTAAGGAGAAACAAGCATCAAGTGAGGATATGTGGCCATTCATCCCGGAGCAATGCCACACCAACCTGATGATCATTACCATGGAAGATCAACTTGCCTAGCAAGTCTCTTGGACGAATCTAGCAACTAGGCCAAGCTCTTTGTGTGTGCTCTTTTTCCTTACTCTTGGTTTTGTCCCAAATGGGTTTCCAGAGAAGGTTTTTAACGAGGCCACACTTGCTTCACACTTATCCCAAGTGCCAAGTTCGATCCAAGGCTAAGAAGCCTCATGACCTTATTTCATGTTTTACATTATAGTTTGTTTCCTTATTTGTACTTCGTGACCTAAGTGGAGCCTGTTCCCTTAGTCCTATTTATATGTTTTCGCAAGCCCACTTTTGGGGCAGACTTTGAATAATCATAAACTTTCTTTTAAAGAAAAACCTAGAGCTCTCAAGCTAGAACTCGCCTCCTTCTCTTTGCCTTGTGAGACCAGTACCTCCACGGCCTAGAGGAACCTTGTGTTGTATCACGAGCCTCCCATCTCTCGTGTGGTGCACTTCATCCCATCATACAGTTCCAGTTCAGATCCCTTGGTTGATTAGATCAGTCCATCCGGATCACCCTTGTGTTAGATCGGCTCCTTCTCTCTTGCTTGGGAACGTACAGCCTTTGATAGCTTAGGCTTGTATCAGATACTTCCCCAAGTATGTTACTGTGGTTAAATCAAAGTTAACCCAGTCAAACTCTAAAGCCTAATGTTCCGCCTCCTTGGTCTTCATCTCAATACTTACAAAGAGTTTTCATCCTGGTTTGATTAGGAATGACAAAGAGCTGTTTATTCCCAAACACAGGAAAACTAGGAATCACCTGATTTGAAAGTGGGATAACTCTTCATCAAACTCTATGAGATTTATTCAACTTCCTGGTGATCTCCATACTTTATGTATCAAAAAATCTAAGCTTCTTTCTTACAAAGTGATTCATCATGGTTGATTGGAACGACAAAGAAGTGTCATATTCCCACAACGGAAAACTGGAATCACCTGATTGAAAGTGGGAAACTTCTTCATCCCAACTCCTATGAGATTTATTCAACTTCTGGTGATTCTTCACTACTTATGTCAAAATCAAGCTTCTCACAAAGTGATCATCCTGGTTTGATTGGGAAGGACACGAGAAGCTGTCATATTCCCAAACAGGGAAACTGGAATCACCTGATTTGAAAGTGGGATAACTTCTTCATCCCAACTCCTATGAGATTTATTCAACTTCCTGGTGATTCTCCACCACTTTATGTATCCAAATCAAGCTTCTTACATCGCAATTTCATCCTGGTTTGATTGGAACGACAAAGAAGCTGTCCTATTCCCAAACTGGAAAATGGAATCACCTGATTTGAAAGTGGGATAACTTCTTACTCCCAATCCTATGAGATTTATTCAACTCCTGGTGATTCTCCACCACTTTATGTATCAAAATCAGCTTCTTACAAAGTGATTCATCCTGGTTTGATTGGACATGACAAAGAAGCTGTCTATTCCCAAAAACGGAAACTGGGATCACCTGATTTGAAGTGGGATAACTTCTTCATCCCAACTCCTATGAGATTTATTCAACTTCTGGTGATTCTCCACCACTTTATGTATCCAAATCAAGCTTCTTACATCGGATTCATCCTGGTTTGATTGGACGACACAGAAGCTGTCATATTCCCAAAAGGAAAACTGGATGGAATCACCTGATTTGAAAGTGGGATAACTTCTTCATCCAACTCCTATGAGATTTATTCAACTTCCTGGTGATTCTCCACCATTTATGTATCAAAATCAAGCTTCTTACAAAGTGATTCATCCTGGTTTGATTGGAATGACAAAGAAGCGTTCATATTCCCAAACTGGAAAACTGGATCACCTGATTTGAAAGTGGGATAACTTCTTCATCCTAACTCCTATGAGATTTATTCACTTCCTGGTGATTCTCCACCACTTTATGTATCAAAATCAAGCTTCTTACAAAGTGATTCATCTGGTTTGATTGGAATGACAAAGAAGCTGTCATATTCCCAAACAGGAAAACTGGAATCACCTGATTTGAAAGTGGGATAGCTTCTTCATCCAACTCCTATGAGATTATTCAGCTTCCTGGTGATTCTCCACTACTTTATGTATCAAAATCAAGCTTCTACATCGCGATTCATCTGGTTTGATTGGAACGACAAAGAAGCTGTCATATTCCCAAACGGAAAACTGGGATCACCTGATTTGAAAGTGGGATAGCTTCTCATCCCAACTCCTATGAGATTTATCAGCTTCCTGGTGATTCTCCACTACTTTATGTATCAAAATCAAGCTTCTTACATCGCGATTCATCCTGGTTTGATTAGAAGAATGAAAAGAAGCTGTCCTATTCCCAAAACTGGGAAAACTGGGATCACCTGATTTGAAAGTGGGATAGCTTCTTCATCCAACTCCTATGAGATTTATTCAGCTTCTGGTGATTCTCCACTACTTTATGTATCCAAATCAAGCTTCTTACATAGTGATTCATCCTGGTTTGATTGGAACGACAAAGAAGCTGTCATATTCCCAAACAGGAAAACTGGGATCACCTGATTTGAAAGTGGGATACTTCTTCATCTCCTAACTCCTATGAGATTTATTCAGTCCTGGTGATTCTCCACTACTTATGTATCAAAATCAAGCTTCTTACATCGCGATTCATCCTGGTTTGATTAGAATGACAAAGAAGCTGTCATATTCCCAAACAGGAAAACTGGGATCACCTGATTTGAAAGTGGGATAGCTTCTTCATCCTAACTCTATGAGATTTATTCAGCTTCCTGGTGATTCTCCACTACTTTATGTATCAAAATCAAGCTTCTTAAATCGAGATTCATCCTGGTTTGATTGGAATGACAAGAAGCTGTCATATTCCCAAACAGGAAAAATGGGATCACCTGATTTGAAAGTGGGATAGCTTCTTCATCCTAACTCCTATGAGATTTATTCAGCTTCCTGGTGATTCTCCACTACTTTTATGTATCAAATCAAGCTTCTTACATTCGCGATTCATCCTGGTTTGATTAGAATGACAAAGAAGCTGTCATATTCCCAACAGGGAAAACTGGGATACCTGATTTGAAAGTGGGATAGCTTCTTCATCCTAAACTCCTATGAGATTTATTCAGCTTCTGGTGATTCTCACTACTTTATGTATAAAAATCAAGCTTCTTACATCGCGATTCATCCTGGTTTGATTGGAATGACAAAGAAGCTGTCATATTCCCAACAGGAAAATGGAATCACCTGATTTGAAAGTGGGATAGTTCTTCATCCTAACTCCTATGAGATTTATTCAACTTTCTGGTGATTCTCACTACTTTATGTTTCAAAATCAAGCTTCTTACAAAGCGATTCATCTGTTTGATTAGGAATGGACAAAGAAGCTGTCATATTCCCAAACAGGAAAACTGGGATCACCTGATTTGAAAGTGGGATAAGTTCTTCATCCTAACTCCTATGAGATTTATTCAACTCCTGGTGATTCTCCAACACTTATGTATCAAAATCAAGCTTCTTACATCGCGATTCATCTGGTTTGATTAGAACGACGAAGAAGCTGTCATATTCCCAAACAGGAAAACTGGAATCACCTGATTTGAAAGTGGGGGATAACTTCTTTATCCTAACTCCTATGAGATTTATTCAACTTCCTGGTGATTCTCCACCACTTTAATATCAAAATCAAGCTTCTTACAAAGTGATTCATCCTGGTATGTTAGAATGGAAAGAAGCTGTCCTATTCCCAAAAGGGAACTGGGATCACCTGATTTGAAAGTGGGATAACTTTCTTCATCCAACTCCTATGAGATTTATTCAGCTTCCTGGTGATTCTCCACTACTTTATGTATCAAATCAAGCTTCTTACATCGGATCATCCTGGTTTGATTAGAAACGACGAAGAAGCTGTCATATTCCCAAACAGGAAAACTGGGATCACTGATTTGAAAGTGGGATAGCTTCTCATCCTAACTCCTATGAGATTTATTCAACTTCCTGGTGATTCTCCACTACTTTAGTATCAAATCAAGCTTCTTACAAAGTGATTCATCCTGGTTTGATTGGAATGACGAAGAAGCTGTCATATTCCCAACAGGAAAACTGGGATCACCTGATTTGAAAGTGGGATCTTCTTCATCCAACTCCTATGAGATTTTTTCAACTTCCTGGGATTTATCCACTACTTATGTATCCAAATCAAGCTTCTACAAGTGATTCATCCTTGTGTGATTGGAATGACGAAGAAGCTGTCATATTCCCAAACGGGGAAACTGGAATCACCTGATTTGAAAGTGGGATAACTTCTTCATCCCAACTCCTATGAGATTTATTCAACTTCTGGTGATTCTCCACTACTTTATGTATCAAAATCAAGCTTTCTTACAAGCGATTCATCCTGGTTTGATTAGAATGACGAAGAAGCTGTCATATTCCCAAACAGGAAACTGGAATCACCTGATTTGAAAGTGGGATGGGATACTTCTTCATCCAACTCCTATGAGATTTATTCAGCTTCCTGGTTCTCTCCACACTTTATGTATCCAAATCAAGCTTCTTACATCGCGTTTCATCCTGGTTGATTGGAATGACGAAGAAGCTGTCATATTCCCAACAGGGAACGGAAAAACTGGGATCACCTGATTTGAAAGTGGGATAGCTTCTTCATCCTACTATGAGATTTATTCAACTTCCTGGTGATTCTCCACTACTTATGTATCAAAATCAAGCTTCTTACATCGTGATTCATCATGGTTGATTAGAATGACAAAGAAGCTGTCATATTCCAAACACGGAAAACTGGGATCACCTGATTTGAAAGTGGGATAAACGCTTTCATCCTAACTCCTATGAGATTTATTCAGCTTCCTGGTGATTCTCCACCACTTTATGTATCAAAATCAAGCTTCTTAAAAGTGATTCATCCTGGTTTGATTAGAACGACAAGAAGCTGTCGTATTCCCAAACTGGGAAACTGGAATCACCTGATTTGAAAGTGGGATAGCTTCTTCATCCTAACTCCTATGAGATTTATTCAACTTCCTGGTGATTCTCCACCCTTTATGTATCAAATCAAGCTTCTTCATCGCGATTCATCCTGGTTTGATTGGAACGACGAAGAAGCTGTCATATTCCCAAACAGGGAAATGGGATCACCTGACTTGAAAGTGGGATAGCTTCTTCATCCTAACTCCTATGAGATTTATTCAACTTCCTGGTGATTCTCCACTACTTTATGTATCAAAATCAAGCTTCTTAAAGCGATTATCCTGGTTTGATTAGAATGACAAAGAAGCTGTCATATTCCCAAACTGGAAGAAACTGGGATCACCTGATTTGAAAGTGGGATAACTTCTTCATCCTAACTCCTATGAGATTTATTCAGCTTCCTGGTGATTCTCCACCACTTTATGTATCCAAATCAAGCTTCTTACAAAGCGCTTCATCTGGTTTGATTAGAATGACAAAGAAGCTGCATTATTCCCAAACTGGGAAAACTGGAATCACCTGATTTGAAAGTGGGATAGCTTCTTCATCCTAACTCCTATGAGATTTATTCAACTTCCTGGTGATTCTCCACTACTTTATGTATCCAAATCAAGCTTCTACAAAGCGATTCATCTGGTTTGATTAGAATTGACCAAGAAGCTGTCATATCCCAAATGGAAAACGGGATCACCTGATTTGAAAGTGGGATAGCTTCTTCATCCTAACTCCTATGAGATTTATTCGGACTTCTGGTGATTCTCCACTATTTATGTATCAAAATCAAGCTTCTTACATCGCGATTCATCCTGGTTGATTAGACTGACAAGAAGCTGTCATTACCCCCAAAGGAAATGGGATCACCGATTTGAAGTGGGATAGCTT